>NC_086449.1:315055467-315165467 GCF_028390025.1 Pseudophryne corroboree
CGACCGAGAAGGATGGACCTACCCAACCATTGACTAGAGGGAAACTCTCGGCTTGCCTGTACAAGACTCTCAACCATTCAACCACCCTTGCTGGGAGACCATACCACTCCAGGAGAGCCCAAAGGTACTTATGGTTAACCCTATCAAAAGCTTTGGCCTGATCCAATGCTAGCAAATACTTCCCATCCTTCTCAGCACGACACCGTTCCAAGGCCTCCCGGATGCCAAGGACTGCACTAAAGGTGCTACGGCCTTTCACAGTACAATGCTGAGATGGGGAGAGCAACAACCCGGAAAATTCCATCAGCCTACTAAATATGACTCTTGCCAGAATCTTACGATCCGTATTGAGAAGTGAGATGGGGCGCCAATTCTCAATCCGGGATGGATCTTTGCCCTTAGACAGCAATATTAAAGCAGAGAGCCTCATGGAAGGAGGGAGTAACCCCTCAGCCAGGCATTCATTAAATACTTCCTTGAGTCGAGGAGCCAAGATGTCCGAGAAAACTTTATAAAACTCGGAGGTCAAGCCATCCGGACCTGGCGATTTTTTGGAGGCTAGACTATCAATGGCCACCTTCACCTCTTCCACAGTAATATCACTACCCAGAGAATCAAGCTGGTCACCAAGGTTTTCCAGCCCTGGAGTCTCCCTTAGAAAAGTATCCATCGTCTCTCTGGAAAGTGGCTGCTCAGACAAAAGACAGGAATAGAAGGACTGCACAACCCCCAGAATGCCCCCACGATCCTCGCGAAGAACACCCTGAATGTCATACAGCCCTCCCACCTCCTTAGCAACAACCGAGTTCCTACAGTTCTGAAAAGGATCCGGTGAGTGGTACTTCCCGTAATCCCTCTCCAGAACCAAGGAATCATACTGGTTGTATTGTAACTCCTTCATCTTTGCTTTCACCCGGGAGATTTCCCCACCATCTCCCTGCCCAGAAATCAGGAAGTCCAATTTCTTTCTCAAGGCTTGGTAGGTACGCAGTTTTTACAAGTTACGCTTGGCTACGAGGTTGCGGAAAAAACCCCGGGTCCGCTTCTTACATTCCTCCCACCACTCGGACCTACTCCAGCCTGCCTCCAACAGTGACTCCTGACATTCAAAGAAGTCTCTGAAAGACTGTCTGTTCCCCTCCTCCTCCAAGAGCTGAGAATTCAAACGCCACAGGCCCCGTCCCTTCTGAGGGGACTCTGAGGTATTCAAGGATACACACAGACAAATGTGGTCAGAGAATTCTACTGGCCTCAACACAGGTGCCAAGGTTTTCAAATTTTCCTTAACAAAAAATCTATCTATCCTACTCCTACACCTACCTCTATAAAAAGTGAAACCCGTGAGGTCTGGTGAATGTCTAATGTGCACATCCACCATCCCCGCCTGTCTAACCATGCTATTTAAAAAAACTGAGTCATAGCCCAGGGTCGTCTTTGAGCCTCCCCTATCCTTTGGCCTAGTAATGGTGTTAAAATCACCACCAAAGATGACTTGCCGGGCTGAAAAAAGATATGGTTTTATCTCTCTGAAGAGGCACTTCCTGTCCCACTTGGACTGGGGACCATAAATGTTAATTAGGCGCAGGTCGTGCCCCCTTAGATAGACATCCAAAACCATACATCTGCCTACCTGGAGATCAATAACCCGCTGGACAGTTACCATGCCGGTAAAAAGAACCGCCAACCCACCGTACGGCTCGGCCGCAAGAGACCAATAGGAGGGGCCACGTCTCCACTCAGCCTTAGCCTTGTGAAGATCCGCGAGCCTGCCTACTCTAGTCTCCTGCAAAAATAAAAAATCAACCTCAAGCGTGTTGAAAAAATCAAAGGCCAAATAACGAGCTCGTTCGGACAGAATTGATGCCACATTAATGGTGGCACCCCTAATAGGCTGGAGAGCCATCCTTCAGGGTTCTAGTAGGCACCCTATTATTGTTCCAAACACTCACTTATGTGTTACTTACTCCTATACACACACCATCACCAACAACGACAGCAACAGATGCCTCCCCAGAACCACCGCCCCCTGACATGGGCAAGATAGAAGGTGGATTTAAACAAACTAAACCTGTACTCCCATCCCCTATAACGGGAGGGATTGGGGCCACTACCGGGGCAGAACTCCCAAAGGGAACTGATCCAGATGGGGGGCCCAGGATTGAACCAAGAAGGGGAGAAGGGTCAGACCCACACACCCCAGGAGCCATCGAAAGCTCAGGCAGCAGGTCATCCTGGCTAGAAGGGGCCTGAACCCCCTCCACCCGAACAACCTCCAGAGGCATAGGCGCCCGAGCCTCCACCAAACCCTGTCTATGACCCTGATATCCACTCTCAACTAGAAAATCCTCCAGGGCCACAGCTGGAACACCTACACTACTCATCCCCTTAGATTTGTCCTTTGACTTGAGCGACACCTTTAATTGTCCCAAAGATGGGGACACAGCCCTAGATTTTTTCTTTTTCCTTTGCTCTTTAGGCCTAAGGACCAATTCTCCATTATCCTGCCGGATAATATCCCCTTCATCCTCATCCATCTCCTCAAGAGCAAAAAACCTATTGGTGAAGGTTATGGGCCGGCCCTCTATATTTTTCTCTTTCATCCTCCTCTTCCCTCCTTTACCCCCTACTACTATAAAGGGATCTTCTACACACCCAGGTACCTGTACCGACTCCGGACCTTGAGAACCCTCCTTACTGGGCCCTGTAACACATGACTCAGGCCCCTGGGGAACCTCCTTAACCACCCCATCTCCCAATACCTCAACCTCTACTCTAACCGCCACCCTTACCATCTCTTCATCTAAGCTTTTATTGTGGAATGCTTCTGGGCACTTATAATAGGGATGACCCTCCACCCCACAGAGGTTACATTTGATGGTATTACATTCTCTTGCAACATGACCCATTTTATCACACCTGGTGCACTTAACTATTGTACAATCACGGCTTACATGGCGAAAATCGCCGCACTTGTGGCACATTCGGGGCTGACCGGGGTAAAAGCACTGTATCCTGTCAGCCCCAATATATGCTGCAGAAGGAATATGCACATTGTGCCTCAATTTTACAACTGCTGACCAGGCTCCAGCCCATACCCCCATTGACCCAGGAACCTTGGTCAATGGTGTTTCCATTGACTGTACAAACCTCTGAAGCCAGAAGGAGATATCAGCTGGGTCCAGAGATTCATTCCTTACCAGGACATTTATTTTAACAGTCTCCTTACATGTGATGGCTAAGGCTTTATAATTAGCCCAAGGACCCTGGGACTTTGCTGCCCCCCATACAGACCAAAACGCCTGCAAACCATTGTATGAAATAAAACTAATGTCATACTCAGGGGAATTAACCGGATGAATACAGGCGTAGAGGTCTGAGGCAACAAACCCCAAACTGAGAAACTGCTTTAAAAAAACTTCCCTAGAAGGGGGAGGGTCACTGCTCTGCCACTTCAACTGTACTGCATTCCTTCTCTTAACGGGCTGCACCCCCATCATCCCACCTCCACCAGGGGCTCTGCTGTTACCTCCTGAACCACCTGCCAACACCCTGGAATAAGAGGTCACACCCGGGTGCACAGCAAGCGAACCTACTGCACAAGGGGCAACTGCAGCACCACCTGCCTGCCCAGGAGCAGACCCACCAGATACCTGAGTGATATTTTTAGCTGTTGCTTGCCTTATAACTTCAGTTAGCTCCTTAATTAAAGCATCAGCTTCTTTACCCTCTTTACTAGGTGTTTTTTTCTCTTTCTTTGCCTCTCTAGCAGCATATCTTTGCCACATTCCTAATTCAGTGGCTTTATTAGTCACAGAGACTCTTTTCACTTGCACACTTGTCCCAACTACAGCCTCAGCTGAATAAGAGACCACCTGTCTTTTATCAGTGTTATCAGAGACACCTGAGGGCAATTCCACAATAGCATCTTGAACAATACTGCATGATCCAAGCCCTTCATCCTCTTCTAGTGTGCGAATGTGTTCCAAAACAGGGTTAGAATCACCAGAAACATCACTGCAACTAACCACAGGATTTGGTGGAAGCTGGCTGTCATTCAATTCCTCTCCCTCAGGTATTAATGCTGCAGTCATTTTAGCTTGCAAACCAGCCTGTAAAAACAGTTTATCTTCTAATTCTCTCTCCAATTGCTCCAATTCCATTTTCAACTGTGGCCTTTGGCTGCTAAAGGCTCTATTTCGCTTCTGTCCTTTAGCTAACACACATTTTTTTAGCCTTATAATGTCTTTTTCAGCCTGCAGCAATTCCTCAGAGAAGTTCATAGGAACACTGCACACTGCAGCTGCTGCAGAACCTCCCACAAGTGTGCATCCCATTTCAGCAACCAGATCACCATTGCTAGGAAATGCAGTTTGCAGATTCATAGATGATGCACCCCCATCGCCTGGGTTCTGCTCTCCTATTGTATTCATGCCAGCCGCAGCAGGCTCACCAATACCCATTAAGTACTGCAGATCAGTAGAAAGGTGCTGACAGTCACTAACTACAGGCTTTATTTCGCTTGTCACTGTAGTTTCCAAACACACATTATCCACCGTTATAGGCAGCTCCTCTACCTCCATAGGGACACTCACTGGGATTACAGGCTCCACGCTCCCTGTAGCTTCCACAATGCTTATAGTGGGCTCAACAGGCACCCCCAACTTGCTAGGGAAAATCAGCGGTCGCCCTCCCAACAGAGCCACAGGGGTTTCACAAACATTTGCTTCTTTATCCACTTTTTGAGCATGATATCCCACAGTCACTGACCTTTCTCCTGCAGTTATTGTTCCTTCCACGTCTAGCAGTGCTTCCAATAAATCTGCAGCCGGTATACTGCTTTCCATATCACTACTACACGGTTTTCCCCTTCTGCCGCTGCCCCCAGGTGGATCAGGGGGAAGGCCAGGGCCAGGCCCGGCAGGCAGGGGACTCTCCTGGGAAGCAGCCCCAGGAGGCTCCATATTTCTGGGGAACTTCCCCTAGGAAAAGCCCAGGCTTTGGCCTACTCACGGATCTTCTGGAGAATAGAAAACAAACTCCTCACACCGTGGCTGCTGGCACCAGACTTGCCCTCCAATGGGTCCTCGTTAAAGGATTTAAAGTGTACTCATTCCAATTACAGAGCCTCGAAAGAGTCCTGTATTGTTATTTTTCGTCACTACCTCCCCGAGTCGGGAGTGGGTAATTTGCGCGCCTGCTGCCTTCCTTTGATGTGGTAGCCGTTTCTCAGGCTCCCTCTCCGGAATCGAACCCTGATTCCCCGTTACCCGTGGTCACCATGGTAGGCGCAGAAAGTACCATCGAAAGTTGATAGGGCAGACATCCGAATGCGTCGTCGCCGTCACGGGGACGTGCGATCGGCCCGAGGTTATCTAGAGTCGCCAGAGAGGCCGGGGGCGGCGGGAGGCCGGGGCCGACCCGCCGGGAACCCCCGGATTGGTCTTGGACTGATAAATGCACGCATCCCTGGGGGTCAGCGCTCGTCGGCATGTATTAGCTCTAGAATTACCACAGTTATCCAAGTAACGGGGTCGAGCGATCAAAGGAACCATAACTGATTTAATGAGCCATTCGCAGTTTCACTGTACCGGCCGTGTGTACTTACACGTGCATGGCTTAATCTTTGAGACAAGCATATGCTACTGGCAGGATCAACCAGGTAGCTCTCGGTATCGGCCGGCGCGCGCCCGAACGTCGGGGGCCGCGGCGCGCACCGTCTCGAAAGCGGAGGGTCCGCCGGGCCGGGCTTCGTCCACCGACGCACGGCAGGGCGGACCGGGGCGGGTCTCGAGCCGAGCGGGCACTCGGAAAATATGGGGACGGGAGGAGTGGACGGCGGGGCCCGGCCGCCACCGCACCGTCGGGCGGACACCCCGGGGAGGGGCAACATCACCACGCTCGATTTCGCCTGTTTTCTCCTCACCCGACAACCCGTTCGATAGGAAACCTGTGCAAGCCGTCCTGGGGGGTGGTTTTTTTCGCTGGGATGGCAGCAACTGCCCCCAGCCCCACCTCATCCCGATCTACACCTGACGGGTTTCATCTGGTCCCGGGGGGGTGAAAGGGTGTAAAGAAGTTCCACCTCGCAAGGCTCCGTCGCCCTTCCGGGATGCCACCGTCTGGCGCACGGGCGACCGCGGCTTCCGCCGGCTCCCTCCGAAAAGCGCCTCCCGCTCTCCCTGCGTCTCCTGGACGGTCTCGCTCCGAGTCTGCGCTTCTCTCTCGCCCTGCCGCCAGACTCTGCTCCTCTCCCGCGCTCTCTCGCGCTCTGACCTCCGCCCCGTCCGGCCCTCCCGTCCACGGCGGGGGAGGTCCGGCAGGCAAACCCTTCCGTGCGACCGCCTCGCCGGAGCGGGGGCGGCGCTCAGGGCCCTCTCCTGGGGCTGCAAGGAGCGGCCGTCGGGGCTGGCCGCGTCCTCGGATCTCGATGCGACGCTCATTCGGTTCCTGGGAAATCGTGTGCTCCGCCGGGGTCCGGGGGCGAGCGCCCTTCGCTGGGCGAGGGGGACGCTTCCCCGGCACCCCTGGAGGCGTCAGACGCCTGCGGGTGCCGGCGGACGGAGCAGACCGCGCCACACGGGGTACGGGTGCGGGGCCCGCCCGGCTCCGGAAACCAGAGCGATCGGGCGGACGCCTGGGGACCGGACGCCCTCTCCGGGCCGAGAGGTTCCGGGCGCGCCGTGGGCAGAGGGAGGGTCGGGTTCGCCTGGAGCCAGCCGAGACCCCTGGGTTCCGGCCGAGCGATCGTCCCTCCCCGCCGGGGCGCAGGGGTGCCACATCGATCGGGTTGCAGAAAGAAAAGAGTAATTTTCATTCAGTTCACTGTTTCCATACCGTAATCCATACGCCACCTGTAAATCTCGCTCAGGGGTCCTCTCGGACGTAGTGGGCCAGGAGGCACGCGCGACACTTTCGCGTTGCGCTCTGCAATTTTTCTCCGAGGCCTTGGAAGTGCCTCCCAGCCTGAGGAACACCGGTCCACACTCATCGGCGAAATTTCCACAAATTGCAGTACCCGATTTGGCCCGCTGGGGGGCGCTGCCTCCGGGGGAGAAGGAGACGTGCCCAGGCCGTACGTCGGGCTCCAACGGACGCCCATCTTGACCCTTTATAGGCCCCATCCGGGAGATGGTCCTGCCCATGCTGTTATCGGAGCTCCACAGCTTTCCTGTCACATACCCTTTCACGGGAGCTCCAGAAAATCATTTGGTTCACTGTTTCCATACCGTAATCCATCCGCCACCTGTAAATCTCGCTCAGGGGTCCTCTCGGATGTAGTGGGACAGGAGGCGTGCGCGACACTTTCGCGGTGCGCTCTGCAATTTTTCTCCGAGGCCTTGGAAGTGCCTCCCAGCCTGAGGAACACCGGTCCACACTCATCGGCGAAACTTCCACAAATTGCAGTACCCGATTTGGCCCACTGGGGGGCGCTGCCTCCGGGGGAGAAGGAGACTGTCAAAGTCAGAAAAATATCACGCTGCACGTTGCCATATATGCACTTCATGTGTGTGTGCACGCGGCATATTTAAATCAAAATAATGTATTTTATAAGTTAATATTCCCCTGAGTTCAGCAAAGTATGGTACATTAAAGATGGCTCTTTGACCTTAGAGATTCCCCAAACAATAGCTTGCATGTTGGGAGGGCTTCACATGTTCATATGCATAGTTAAGCACAGGAATAGTAATTGAAGATTAATTGTATTCCAAATCAGTATCTTTCCCGCAGACGGAGTACAATAGCCTTTAATTACACTGAGCTTTGAGACTCAATGAGGAGGGCCAACACCTGTGTTTACGAAATGGGGCTGGATTTGTCTCCAGAAGAATGATTGCTGAGATGTCATTGTCTCAACTGAAAGTGGACATCATGAATATCGAACAAAACCCAGAGACAGGGTTTTGTTTTGTATTCGCCAAACAATAGCTTCCCACAAGACAGGAATGTGTTAGTCATCACCCATTGTTTTGCATAACCAAGGCCACTGATACAAGACAGCCCACATACTGTGAAAGACACACTTCCTGTGGTTGACACACCCCCACAGCTGGAATGCAGGTATGATATTATCCACTGGAAATCACAGGGCTCACTCACTCACACAGCTACCTGGCACCCAGCAGCATGGCTGCTTCATCCCTAGGACTGACCTCCAAGCGGAAGGCTAAGTATAGAATTCACATGGCTAGATAAGGAAATATAGACAGATTGCTTTAAGGTCAACGGTGCTGGTTTAAATAGGATATTGTAACTTGTTTGTGTGATAGATCTGGGAATCTGTGATGGTAGCTGGGACATTAGACAACCTGTAGCATAGCACTTGTGGTATTTGTTTGCCTATGGTGATTTAAAATAGATTGTGCTGGTTTGTTATAATATATCTTGTCAATCATGAATACCGCCATGCAGTTACTTGTGAATATGGGTTCTGTAGCAATGGCATGCTGGGATGTGTGGTTACATTGTGATCTGGTGATTCATATAACATGGACTGTATGCAATAAGATGGTTCTAGGAAGTTGGATTGGAATGTGGAATATAATTAGTTGGATTGGAATGTGGAATAAGATTAGTTGGTTTGAGTAAAATGGCTGCTGCTGGGTGTTTTCCCTTCCCCCTTTCAGCCATGTGGTGCAGTCTTTGGAATCATGGGAGGTTATTCCCAAAATGGAGTCTAGCTTCTGCCCCATGCGGCATTGTAGGGACAATTGTGTTGCTGGGTGTTGTGTATATAGGGACAGGCAGCCTGGGTAAGTATTTTCTCCACAAAGATTCTCAGCATTGACTAACTGCGCAACGATTGTTCCTCACATGTGTAAGTTCCTCTGCAGCCATATAACCATATTGTCTTATTGTTATTGTTAGCCATTCTCTCTCCCCCTCTCTCTCCCCTCCCCCTCCCCCTCCCCTCCCCCTTAAACGTACTTGTGTCTTTATTGTATTATATGTTAGTTACTTGGTTAGATATTCTATGTTATTTTGGTAGTGTATAGCTTGTATTGTATTATTCTTTTTGAACGTTCATTCTCTCACTAAAGGCGTTAGAACCTTAGACCGGTATTTGATTGATTATTATAAATGCATAAAGATTCTCAGAGCATCATAGTCGCTCATACAGCTTTTAAGCTAACAAGGTTACACTGCATTACATCTACACATTGTCACTGCACAAATGTTTACAGTATAAGTACATTCCTTAAGGTATAGTTAAGGGCGTACCCTTGCGGTACTTTTTGCGCCAATTGCGTACTGTGTTCTTTAACCTTTAACGTGTTTTTAATAGGACAAATATTATAGATATTGTCAAGTGAGGGCTCCTCCGGTCTTCACATATCTGCACTAGGTAACTTTAGCAGACATTATCGATCAGCAAAAGGCGGGAAGGTGCTATCCCTCGCAGTGCTGACCAGATAAGCGCCTGCTTCACTTGGTAAGGAGTGCTGAGGGAATTCGGGAACTGGAAGGTAAGAACAGTACGTTATTGTCTTTGAAAATCTGTTTTTTTATTTCTATTTGGTGCCAACTGCACACGCAGATTGGATGGTTTGTCTGTTTAAATAGGTTTAAAATTATTTTGAATCGCTCTGCATAGCGTGATAACTAAAAGGGGCTGGCATGATGATTTTTCTTTGTGACAAAAGGTCTGTCCCCCATTTTGTGTAAACCTCATGGATGGGGGAGGAGCAGCGGCCATTTTGGGAAGGTCAATTTTTTTTCTCCCCTAAGCGGCTGATTTTCAGTTGACTCAGGAAATAATCAGCCATCCACTGTCAAAAAGAAATCATCATTTAATGAGTTTTTTTTTAATGCATTTATTTAATCTATATCATGGTCAATCATGAGTGGTTCAGATAGAGGTTGATATAAGTTAATAGTGGAATGAGTATTTGATTTAAGAACGATACACAGATAAAACAAAGTTTTGGGTTTTTTTTTTCTCTTTTGGTTTCCTTACCACCCTACTCTGCTTGGTGCAGGATGGCCATTGAAATGCAAATGAACCTGTGTGACTGGTTTTGTTCCCTAGCAGTGTTGAAATAAATCGCCTTTACAGAGTTACTGTAGTTAAAAAGCAATTCATATGCAAATTAGAAGCACTGAATAAGGTCTAAATATCTATATGCATGTGCTTACATCAATGTATGTTATTAGATTAAATTTAGAATTGCATTTTCACTCGTGTATTTTCACATCTCATTCTCCTGATTGCCACATACCATTGATAACGCGCTGAGACATTTGTTGTTATTAATAGTTAAAAGATAAAAAGTAATACTTAAGGGAGTAATTGTAAAAAAAAAAAAAAACAAGCACACAGCATAGAAGATACTGTGTGGTGTTTGGTAAGCGTTTATATAGTGAAATATCGCTTACATTTATAGTAAGGCGATACAGAAGCCACAAGACAATAGCACACATTTGTTCAGTTTCCAAAACTAAGTTTAAATACCTTACTTTACTGTAGTGCCTCTGGGGAGAGCTATCAGATTACGGGAAATGATTTTTCTGATCAGAAAACTATAGAATGTTAGTGTGGGTTGAAAACGGTATGAGTGTATTGAACTCCTCTTGGTGAAATCTTGGTGAAATCTTGGTGAAGTAAATCTTGGTGAAGTAAATCTTGGTGAATCACGGTCTAGGTGAAAACGTGCGTGCACGGTCTTGGTGAAAACGTGCGACGGAGTGTGATAAAGTTTTCGTGGTATTACGCTCCGGCTGTTTTGGAGCACAGTAGGGAGACTCCAATGATCCTACCATTTATAGGCAACAAGTGTCTATAAGTGGTATGATTGGACCGCACGGTTGTATGTGTGACCAATAACGCAACGTGATATGAGGTCGTATATTAAATTGCCCTCATGCGTGTTGTAGGGAGCACATGCAAGCGTGATTTGTGTAAAAATATAAAAGGTAAGGAATTTTCGCTGGTAGGGCCTGCAACGATTACGTGGGTCTGCTAAAAAGGGGCGGATTCGTTGTACTCGGAGTAGAATAAGCTGGTGGAAGAGCTTGGGTAACTTCCACCGTAGACTTCTGTGTTTGGTGCATTTTAGGAAGTTTTTCTGTGTTAAAAAGGTCCACAATGGAAGCCAAGTGCACAACACAGGGACGTTTAGCAGTCAGAGTTCCAGCTGCAGAGGCTTGCAGACCCCGAGGGTCTGCTCGGTTAGTAATGTGGGGAAGATATGGTCCCCACACTGAGACCTTTTGTGATGAATGGACACGAATGACTGTGGGGGATAAAGCACCATTTCCTGGGATAGGTAGTTTTGACTCAGAGGTATTGCATAATTTAAGGCGAAGGATCTGTCTCATAAAATCCGGGAAGCAACGGATTAGACATTATGATTGTTTACAGTTATGGCAACAGGAAAGTGAAATGCAAAGAAATTTAACTTACATATCTGACCCTCATCTTGGGAAGAGAGACATGGCAATGGAGAGGATTATGGTTGCAGAGAAATGGCACAATGTTGTACGATAAAAATGCACTTAGTAACTGTATTAAGAATGAAAGTAACAAATGTAATAATGTTTATAAAAATGAAAGTGTAAAAATCACAAATGTTAACCTGTGCAAGTCGCACCCCATGTTAAACTTCCCTCAGGAATACAAGCAAGAAAGTGAGCCCAGCCCGATGTCGGCACCCCTTCCAGCAGCCATCACACAAGACATCCAGATGGACGCGACCAAATCGGTAAAGGCAATAATCAAACCCCCTAACGGAGGGTCAGGTGAGGTCGTGTCCACAGGTACGTACAATGTTTTATATCACGCACAAACAAATGTACCCCATATTGTAAGACCAACACAAGGTGATGTAATTGAATTTAGTCCTGTCAGGGTGATCACAGTCCCCAATGGGAAGACTGACGATCAGGGAATCATTCCCGTCAAGGACAGTGCAATGCGCCATCCCTGGTCCCGGACAGAATTGAGATCAATCATGTCTGATTTCCCAGATCCTAGGAAAGATCTAAGTGTATGATCAAAGATTCACAGAAGGTATATCAACTCCCTAGACAACGACATAATCATGGTATCCAAGGAATCAGGGAGGTACAGGGAAAGCGGTTGATGGTGATGAGCATCCAAGCGTTTGAGGAGGCATCAAATCAACCAAGACCCCATTTCACTGACACTTGGAGGAAGCCCAGGGTTTGTGATCTTTGCAAAAGAGAAGGGCATTATGCCAGTAACTGCAACAGCCCACATAAAGTCAGACCCCCTAGACATGAATATGAGCATGAATATGACACACCAAATTATAAAAGGTGATCATTAGGACTGATGGTAAGCCTGAGGTAACAGTTAATAAATTGGGAGGTCATTCTCTGAAGACACAGGAATGACCGGGTGAAACGTTGTAAATGTATCTGTGAAATGTTTCTTTTCTCTCCCCATCTCTGACGATTATTGATAGGACTCAAACATTGCATATCTGCTTGGTCTTTGCAGAAGTCTACCAAACCCCAGCATGACCTATCCGCATCAATGTATCCTGGCCAGATACAGAGGGTGGAGTATGGAGGTGCTGGTGGGAGGGACTGCGCAAGGAAACCATTGGACATGTAGATATGACAGCCTGATGATCTGACAATGTTTTAAAATGTTTTAAAAATGTTTTTTTTTCCTGTTGTTGTTTATTGATGTGTTATATATATATATATATATATATATATATATATATATATATATGAATTGTTCTCTCTCTCTTTTGTTTTTTTTTTGTTTTCTCTCTTCTCACTCATGTTTTCATGTTTTAAAGATGGTATGTCACACATCAGTTAGACAAATGGTAATGCAAGATTTTTTTGCTCCTTACAGAAAGTTCGCTGGTTTGGAAGGAATATTGCATCACCGGAATGTTCGTTTGGAAGACTGAGAGACAGCACCTTAAGAACAACAAGACTAGAGAACTAATTATCGTAACAAGTTTCTCTCCCCCTCAAACTGTTTTCCTGTACCCCCATTACAAATTTCTCCTTTTCTCCTCCTGTAAGATGGACTCGCCTCAAGAGACTGTGATATGGATTTTCATGTTGACCCTGATGTTGACCAGAGCAGTCTGTTTCGGTGAGAGTACCAGTGAGGTCGAGAAAGGATCCAGAATGGGTTTCTGATGACTGAGACGGAGGTGTAAATTTCCAATAGCAACACAATCACCAAGCAAAGGCGAGTACCGGAAACGATCTAGCAGCCATGTTATTTGTAAACATTGTGAAGGATTGTTAGCTGAAAAAAGAACTGTATCTGTAGACTCTGTGACAGTGTAGTAGAGGATGGGTGCATCAAGAAATGTCAGTCCAGTTTTAATATCCACATGGACCGGCATCCATTGAGTGACTATCACTCCTTAGTGGGTAAAGTGTTAAATCAGACAGATTGTTGGGTATGCTTTCAAGTACCTCAAGGCCATAGCAAATCAGGCTTAGTACCATTCCCTTTAACGGTAGGGGAGGTACTGGAGTTAAGTGGTGGGAGGCCGGTGGACAGGAGGTTTAATATCTCCAGTCCTCCTAGTTTGAAGCTCCACCAATATCATGTGGATAGATCCCTAGTATGTTTTAACATTTCCAATCCCCGAAAGCCGGGAAATTGGGAAGTGTCATGGAATAACAAAACCAGGACCTTTTCACATAGAGCCGATAGAATGCCTACAGATACAGAGCTCATACGCCACATAGCCGATAGTGGAAAATATTTCCGATATAGGTATACCCTAAGAAGTAGGACCATGAGAGTTGGAGAGGTATCACCAGGATACAGTGCACAGATCGTACAAACTGATAGGTGTACTAAACAGATGGGAGAATTAGGGTTAGGAGAGTTCACATGGAAAATGTGTAACATGGTAATGTCCTACTCGGTTCCCATATGTTCTCCCCGATGATGCATAATTCATATGCGGGAGAAAGGCGTATGAGCGGCTTGCCCCAAACTCAGAAGGATTGTGTTATATTGGAAAAGTACTGCCTGAGGTAATAACTGTATCACAATCCAAAATGAAAGATATACACCGTGGTGCCCAAGCTCCTTATACTCACACCCACTACGAGCACGTAGTTAAAAGGCAACTGAAAGAAAGGACAGAGCATTCGGCCTCTGACATGATCCATGAATCCACCGGGATTCAGGTTCTACTTGCGCTAGATTTCACTCGCACCGCTAGAGGAGTGCTGAACTATAGATACATATCTGCGCTTGCAAATTTGTTAGACAATATCACAGAAATGTATGATGACACTTTTAGGTATACTGGAAGAGAGCTTCAAGCTTATAAAACAGAACTGGTTCAGCATAGAATGGTTCTTAATTATCTCACAGCAGTAACAGGTGGATATTGTGTCACACTGGCAACGCAGTACGGCGTGAAATGCTGCACTTATATTACGAATAGTACCGAGGACCCGGTCGAGGTCATAGACCAAAAGATGGACGACATTCTCCAATTAAAGTGGGAATTTCGCAGGAGACACAATCTCACCCTTGCTGCTGTGGGTAATGAGCTGACTGGTTGGGTGTCATGGTTGAACCCGCGAAATTGGTTCTCTGGTTTAGGAGAATGGGCTCAAGGAGTCATAATGTGTTAGGCGCCGAGGCTCCGCTCGTCAGTGCGGCCCGGCGCCTAGCAACTAGGGACGCTGCATGCGGACAGCCGCCGGCTCCCTAGCAACGCTAGACGCCGGGCGCACGGAGCCGCACAGACCCTAGCAACGGGGACGCCACTGTCGGACCGCGTTCCCAGTTGCTGGGTCTAAGTTAATCACCTCACTGGTTCCTGGCCGTGCAGCATGCAGCTGCACGGCATGTTGTAATTAGCCCTGTCTGGCTCCTGATTGGAGGGCTCCCATTTAAAGGCACTCTCAGGACTTCTCACAGACGCCGGTAATAGCTTCCTGTTTGCTGTGTCCGTTGCAGAGAGTTTTCCAGTCCTGTTCTATCCGGTCGTTCCTGTCCTCAGTGATCCTGTACTCGGAAGTTGTCATCTTTTCCTGGAGTCCAGACCGAGCACCTTTAACATCCTGTGGTGTTCATGAGTCGCGGCGTAGCCGTGTGTTGCGGCTTGACCGCTTACTATTTATTATTTGGTTATATTGTGTTTCGGAGCTTTTTGCGGAGGATTCCGCTCCCACAAATCCACTCTGGTATCCAGCGGTGCTGGATAGGAGTAACGGATTAGTGGATTTTTGGTTGTCCTTTTCCCTGGCGGTTTGTCCGCACATACTTCTGGTTTAAGTTAGTTAGCTTGTAGCCCCTGGCCTGGTTGCTTAGTCAGAGGGCCCCTTGTTATCACCCTGTCTCGGATTTCCCTTTGTCTCCCATTAAGACCTGAGGGGGCATCGGAGTTGGGCAGACATAATCCGCCCTTCAAACGCGGCTGCCATGGGCTCAAGCAACCATAGTCTCGCAGGGGATTTCTGATTACACGGGCGAGACAACGGAGTTAGGGCGCCAGGGGTTACTAGGCTTTCCCGCTCCCGTAACCAGCATTTCCTTCCAGTACTCTGGCCTCTGTCATAAGATCTCCTCTGGTCAGAAGTACTGGAATCATAACATAATGGATGTTGGGAAGTTTCTTCTATGTATCTTAGGTGTTGTCATATCGATTGGCTTGATATTTAGATGCGGTCAGGCTTTAATGAAGTGCAAACGTAGTACCAGGGTAATGAGTCTAAGGAGTGAGGAAACTGTAATTCCAATGGATTTGATTTATGACCCAACGGTAGAGACAATGATGTGATGAAAATGCGATTATACGGTCCGTTTCTTTCACCTGTTTCTCTGTTTTTCTCCAAGGTAAAAAGACCCGCTTGGAAGAGGAATTTGACGACCCGGTATACAGACAACAGATGGACTAAAGAAGAAGTTTTGACAACCTTGTACACAGATAACTGATGAACTATGCCATAGACCCCCTTATCCCTAGTAACGTTAAAATGTACGCTAGCCCAACACTTTTTGTAAGTCTATGGACATTGACAAAGCTTTTGCTCGCACTTTTGACAAAAGCCCAAAGAAGACTGCAGTCAACAGACACCAGACAAGACTTCAATCGACAAATGTTCATTAACCTCACATAGAATACGACTGCATTTTCCATAATTGTTCTTTATCTTCATTTCTACAACCTTCAGGTAATAACACACATAGTCGATAGGGAATACAGGCACAGATATCAGCACTCACATACCTCCCCCATTCATGTATCATCAACTAAAATGTGCTTCCCCATTTTGTTGCAACCAAAGCCGAAAAGAGCTCGGTAAAGTTTGACAGCCCATCCACAGACCCTTAATACGGGATAAGAAGGAATTCAAATCTATACTTCGCAATACATCGAAGCTTGATTTAAAACACGTACGGCACGATGATACATGACCCCCCAAACATGGATTCATACACGCATGCTTCTGCTATCTCACTAGGTCATACCCTTTTCCTACCTTCTTCTCTCCTCCCTTACCCAATCATAGAAATGTATTTACATATGACATATATTTTTCTCTTTTTAAAATGTTTTAGGAAGTGGCAGTTATTGGTGACTGCCAAAGGGTGGACTGTCAAAGTCAGAAAAATATCACGCTGCACGTTGCCATATATGCACTTCATGTGTGTGTGCACGCGGCATATTTAAATCAAAATAATGTATTTTATAAGTTAATATTCCCCTGAGTTCAGCAAAGTATGGTATATTAAAGATGGCTCTTTGACCTTAGAGATTCCCCAAACAATAGCTTGCATGTTGGGAGGGCTTCACATGTTCATATGCATAGTTAAGCACAGGAATAGTAATTGAAGATTAATTGTATTCCAAATCAGTATCTTTCCCGCAGACGGAGTACAATAGCCTTTAATTACACTGAGCTTTGAGACTCAATGAGGAGGGCCAACACCTGTGTTTACGAAATGGGGCTGGATTTGTCTCCAGAAGAATGATTGCTGAGATGTCATTGTCTCAACTGAAAGTGGACATCATGAATATCGAACAAAACCCAGAGACAGGGTTTTGTTTTGTATTCGCCAAACAATAGCTTCCCACAAGACAGGAATGTGTTAGTCATCACCCATTGTTTTGCATAACCAAGGCCACTGATACAAGACAGCCCACATACTGTGAAAGACACACTTCCTGTGGTTGACACACCCCCACAGCTGGAATGCAGGTATGATATTATCCACTGGAAATCACAGGGCTCACTCACTCACACAGCTACCTGGCACCCAGCAGCATGGCTGCTTCATCCCTAGGACTGACCTCCAAGCGGAAGGCTAAGTATAGAATTCACATGACTAGATAAGGAAATATAGACAGATTGCTTTAAGGTCAACGGTGCTGGTTTAAATAGGATATTGTAACTTGTTTGTGTGATAGATCTGGGAATCTGTGATGGTAGCTGGGACATTAGACAACCTGTAGCATAGCACTTGTGGTATTTGTTTGCCTATGGTGATTTAAAATAGATTGTGCTGGTTTGTTATAATATATCTTGTCAATCATGAATACCGCCATGCAGTTACTTGTGAATATGGGTTCTGTAGCAATGGCATGCTGGGATGTGTGGTTACATTGTGATCTGGTGATTCATATAACATGGACTGTATGCAATAAGATGGTTCTAGGAAGTTGGATTGGAATGTGGAATATAATTAGTTGGATTGGAATGTGGAATAAGATTAGTTGGTTTGAGTAAAATGGCTGCTGCTGGGTGTTTTCCCCTCCCCCTTTCAGCCATGTGGTGCAGTCTTTGGAATCATGGGAGGTTATTCCCAAAATGGAGTCTAGCTTCTGCCCCATGCGGCATTGTAGGGACAATTGTGTTGCTGGGTGTTGTGTATATAGGGACAGGCAGCCTGGGTAAGCTCAAGTATTTTCTCCACAAAGATTCTCAGCATTGACTAACTGCGCAGCGATTGTTCCTCACATGTGTAAGTTCCTCTGCAGCCATATAACCATATTGTCTTATTGTTATTGTTAGCCATTCTCTCTCCCCCCCTCTCTCCCCTCCCCCTTAAACGTACTTGTGTCTTTATTGTATTATATGTTAGTTACTTGGTTAGATATTCTATGTTATTTTGGTAGTGTATAGCTTGTATTGTATTATTCTTTTTGAACGTTCATTCTCTCACTAAAGGCGTTAGAACCTTAGACCGGTATTTGATTGATTATTATAAATGCATAAAGATTCTCAGAGCATCATAGTCGCTCATACAGCTTTTAAGCTAACAAGGTTACACTGCATTACATCTACACATTGTCACTGCACAAATGTTTACAGTATAAGTACATTCCTTAAGGTATAGTTAAGGGCGTACCCTTGCGGTATTTTTTGCGCCAATTGCGTACTGTGTTCTTTAACCTTTAACGTGTTTTTAATAGGACAAATATTATAGACATTGTCAAGACGTGCCCGGGTCGTACGTCGGGCTCCAACGGACGCCCGTCGCGGACCCTTTATAGGCCCCATCCTGGTCCTGCCATGCTGTTATCGGAGCTCCACGGCTATCCTGTCACTAATCCTTTCACTTGAGCTCCAAGGCTTTTTGCTTTTTGTAACCCGGTTCCTGGAGCCCTGCCTCGGCAAAATCGGATGCAAGAAGGCCCTGCCCATGCTGATCTCTGAGCTCCGCGCATCTTCTGTCATGGGTCCTTTCGCAAAAGCTCCAGGGAACCAGGCTTTTCGGCCCCGGACAGGGTCCCGGCTCTCTCGCTCGCCTCATTGGTACCTACTGATCCGGCGGAGGTGTGCTCCGGCGGGTAGCGACACGGACGGCCGAGGGCGCGCTCGACCCAGGCTTCACCCATCTCCTCCCCGAACCCCTGGAAGTGCTGCTGGGCCGCGGGCGCCCCGGTCCGCAATCATCCGCGAAACTTCCGCGCTGGAGTCCGACGCTCGCCGGCCGCGTCCCCCGGCCCGCGGGGGCCCGGGGGAGGCCCAACGCGTGCGGGGGGAGGCGGCGGGCGGCGGGGGTGCCCCCGCGCCACCCGACGGCGCCCCCCAGTGGCCAGAGGCGGCTCGGACTGCGCAGATCGGGGGGGGAACGGCGGCGCGCGACCCGCCCCGGCCCCCTTGGCCCAGCGGACGGGCAGGCGGCTCTCGGGCGACCCCCGGATCCCCGCCGCGGCGCCCCCTGGTGGCCGCCTGACGCCACTGCGGTGGGTGCAGATTCCGTGTGTCCTCTCTGATAAAAAAAAGAAACGAATCCCATCGGGCGAAAGTAAGTGGGACGCAGGGCCCCGGGCCCTGCCGGTCCGCGCGCGCGGCGCCCCCCGCTGGCCAGCCGAGGGAATACACGATTGAGAGGGGGGAAGTGAAAAAAAAAAGGCAAAAAATAAAAAAACACCCCACCCATTTGAATGCAAAGCCCCGGAGCGGCCAGGGGTGGACGCCGGTCCGCGCGCACGGCGCCCCCCGCAGGCCAGTTGAAGGGAAGAACGGAACGAGACTAAAAGATAAAAAAATTTCAAAAAAGCACTCGCCCCAAACAGATGAAATGTACCCGGTCCGCCCGTGTCCCCGCCGTGGCTCCCCCTGCTGGCCAGCCGAGGGAATACACGATTGAGAGGGGGGAAGTGAAAAAAAAAGGCAAAAAATAAAAAAACACCCCACCCATTTGAATGCAAAGCCCCGGAGCGGCCAGGGGTGGACGCCGGTCCGCGCGCACGGCGCCCCCCGCAGGCCAGTTGAAGGGAAGAACGGAACGAGACTAAAAGATAAAAAAATTTCAAAAAAGCACTCGCCCCAAACAGATGAAATGTACCCGGTCCGCCCGTGTCCCCGCCGCGGCGCCCCCTGCTGGCCAGCCGAGGGAATACACGATTGAGAGGGGGGAAGAGAAAAAAAAAGGCAAAAAATAAAAAAACACCCCACCCATTTGAATGCAAAGCCCCGGAGCGGCCAGGGGTGGACGCCGGTCCGCGCGCACGGCGCCCCCCCGCAGGCCAGTTGAAGGGAAGAACGGAACGAGACTAAAAGATAAAAAAATTTCAAAAAAGCACTCGCCCCAAACAGATGAAATGTACCCGGTCCGCCCGTGTCCCCGCCGCGGCGCCCCCCGCTGGCCAGCCGAGGGAATACACGATTGAGATAAAAAAAAAAAAACAGGCAAAAGACAAAAACACACCACCGATTTAAATGCAGTGTTCACGAGAGCCAGTCCACGCGCGCGGCGCCCCCCTGCTGGCCGCGTAAAAAAATAATAATAAAATAATCCACCGTTGTGAATTTGCGATGTGTCCGGGACGGCGGCGGCGGGGAGGCGTCTCCCCTCGTCGGCGCACCCTGGTGGGGGGAAAAAAAAAAGAAAAAAAAAATAGGGGAAAAAAGGGGGTAAAAGAATACCACAAAAACAATTCTGTCAAATAAAAAAAAAAAGCCAGGGAGAATGAACGGATGGATGCATGGATGGATGGATGGATGGACGGATGGAAGGAAGGAAGGATGGAAGAGAAGAACAGCCCGGGCTCTCGCCGGCTACCGCAGCCCGGGCACCCGCCAGCTTCCGCACCCCGGGCTCCCTCCGGCTTCCGCGGCCCGGGCTCCCTCCGGCTTCCGCGGCCCGGGCTCCGTACATACAGACAGCAAATGAAATAACGGACGGATGGATGGAAGAGAAGAACAGCCCGGGATCTCGCCGGCTTCCGCAACCCGGGCTCCAGCCGGCTTCCGCAGCCCGGGCTCTCGCCGGCTTCCGCAACCCTGGCTCCCTCCGGCTTCCGCGGCCCGGGCTCCCTCCGGACAGACAGAAAATGAAATAATGGAAGGATGGAAGAGAAGAACAGCCCGGGCTCTCGCCGGCTACCGCAGCCCGGGCACCCGCCGGCTTCCGCAGCCCGGGCTCCCTCCGGCTTCCGCGGCCCGGGCTCCGTACAGACAGACAGAAAATGAAATAACGGACGGATGGATGGAAGAGAAGAACAGCCAGGGATCTCGCCGGCTTCCGCAACCCGGGCTCTCGCCGGCTTCCGCAGCCCGGGCTCCCACAGGCTTCCGCAGCCCGGGCTCTCGCCGGATGAAGATCAGGCGAGAGTAGGGGTGTCCTCCGCTGGACGGGAAGCCCAGGCCGTGGAGCCGCCGGACGGACCGGGGGTTGACCCGGCCGGGGACGGGCGGGACGAGGAGGAGGCGAGGCCCGGACTCGCTCCCGTCCAGACGGCCCGAGGCCCCTCCTCCCCTCCCGGTGGACCCGCCCCCGACTATTAAGCCCGGCCAGGGAGTCCACGTCGGCCCCCGGGCGGACCAGGGAAGGACCCCCCTTCCGCGCTCTGCCGTGCTCGGAGGCGCTGACGCGCCGGGCAGACGGGGTGCCTCCGGCCAAGTCCCCGGCCGGGACTTGGCTGGCTGGCGAGCGAGGGAGGGCGAGGGTTAGGGCCTCGCCCGTCCCCCGCCCCGGGCCAAGTCCCCCGACCGGAGCGGAGCGAGCAGGCCGCCCTAACCCCCCCGGTGGCACCGCAGCACCGGAGATTATTCGGGGAGTGCTCCACAGCGCTGCTGGGGAAGTGTTTGCTTTAAACACACTCTGCATTGCATACACACCGAAACCCATTCCAGTCTGGTAAACGTGATTCTCGGGGACTTGCGAGAATTGTATGCTGGGTAGTTGCGACATGACTCCCCTATCACCTCCCAGGGTCAGACTCACGGGGACCTCATTTTAGGTCCCCACCATGTCGGAGGTCCCGCCAGTGTTGGTGTGCTGTCTGGCCCTTGTGCCCGTTAGGATATATAAACAAGTGCGCGCACACACACACACACACACACACACACACACACACACACACACACACACACACACACACACACACACACACACTTTCTGACAAGCTTTTGCTACACATTGCGTAGAGATAATTTCAGCAGCATTTACAGTTGTTAGTGTTACAATGTGCATTATGGGGGTTATTCAGAGTTGTTTGCAAACCAGAAAAGTAAAAAATTGGGCAAAACCATGTACACTGCAGGTGGGGCAGATATAACATGTGCAGAGAGCGTTATATTTGGGTGGGTTATTTTGTTTCTGTGCAGAGTAAACACTGGCTGCTTTATTTTTACACTGCAATTTATATTTCAGTTTGAACACACCACACCCAAATTTAACTCTCTCTGCACATGTTACATCTGCCCCACCTGTAGTGCAACGTAGTTTTGCCCAATTGCTAATTTATTTGGTTTCTCTGAATAATTCCCTATGTGCATTGATACCCAAGAGCTCTTTAAGATTCTTGCCACTTACTTTGAGAAGCTGGCTGGCCTGAATGTATTTCACAATTTCTGAGCTGTTTCCCGCATGTTGAGTAGGAAGTTCTGGTCCCGCGTCAGCAGATACCAACTGCACATTTGCAACCAGCAGACTTTCTCATCTTGGATCCTCGCCCCCTGTGTTATAGGTGATTGATCTGGATTTCTCCCTTTGCTGACATTAGGAGGTAGGGAGAGGGCAGAGCTTACAGACACATTATGCAGAGACACATTTATCACATTACATACACATCATACACTACCAACTATTGTAAAAATGTCTAGGAATGAGTTTGAGGGCACTGAAATCACCATGGCATCTAGAGACCCAGGGGCACCTGTATTTGAAAGGGATTGTTCCCTCTTTAGAGCAATGCATTCACTAGACACTAGCCCCTATATTACAGAAATCATTATGAACTTGTAACCCTAATTTAGGGTGTAAACAACACTTATACTGACGTAGTTAAAATATGGTGATTAAAATGGAGTATAAGCATATATATTATTCAAAGTAAAGTTAATGGATGTTGTAATACTGTATGCATGTTTTGAGGTAAATTATATAGTTCACATATATATAATTGTATGTACATTGATGTAAATGTAGTGGTAAATACAATTAAGGCATATTTTATGGTTTCATAGTGTATCTAAAGGGTTAATGTCCTTGTGCTCCAAACTGTCAATCACCTAGTGGGGTAATTGCCAGTGGGTGGGGCATCACCTCAGAGTGGGTCATGTGACTACTAGAGAGGGGTGGAGAGGTGCTGTGAGTGTAGCTGAGGGAGAGACTGCATATCCCTGGGTGAGAGGACAGAGTTTTTTGCTGCTCTGGCCATCACCCGCATTAGAGCGGAGCGGTATACATTGCAGCAGCCGGAGGGGGCTTAGTGTGTGTAGCTAGAACAGGGCTTCCTTACTGTAAAGGTGGTGACAGCAGCATTGAGACTCAGCGCTGTTCATAGAACCCGGCATCAGCACTAGTCAACTCACCCAGCAGTATTGGAAGGGCGCACCGGTGACAGGGCGGCAGAGAGGGTTCCTTCATACCTATTACCGGCACAGACTCTGACAGCCACAACAAAGAAGCCAGGACCAGCAGCAGAGGCTCCATTCTGTGTGGCTGTAAGTGTAAGGGAGGAGTCGGGGGAGCATCCTGCAGCAGCACCTCTAGATTGTAGAAGTGTGAGTGTATAATCCAGCCATTTATTTATTGCACTTACACTAAGCACAGCAAGCCGTAGGTGACTATTGTACACAGTCAGTTTCATATTGGGACTAAGGACTCCAGGGCTAGGCCGCAATAACGGCTATTAAGCAGGAGGATAGTAATGGGTCACAGTAGTCAGAGTGACCTATAATTACAGTTCCATGTATGGCTTAATCATAGTGCTAAGGAGAAGGTATAAAGCACTGGGTATATATATGTAACAGGAGGAGTGGAGTGAAACTTGAACTGTTTAACGCTTCATAAATACAGTTTTAAAGCTCCCCACATATACCAGCATCACATCAGTCAAAGGAGAGCCAGAGACATTTTTCTGCAGCGCTAAATAGAAAGTAACACCCTAAAGCTGCCACCTAATGTGTTTATTTATGCCCCTGAATTAGCAGAATTAGAGTCAAGGACATTAAAGGTAGCCATACTACAGTGACATTGGATGAATGTTAGTCTCCTAGCCACAAAGGATTAGAATATCATCCCGATTCAAGGACTAGCATGTGGCTCTTTAATACGGGTGGTAGTCATGTGACCGCCGGTCGGCTGACCGACAGTCACATGACCTCCTCCGTGAGCCCGACGGCTCACTATCCCGATGGTCGGCATGCCGACCAACAGGGACTATTTTCACTCGTGGGTGTCCACGACACCCATAGAGTGGGAATAGAACCCGTGGCGACCGCAGGTCGCCACCGAGCCCGCAGCGTGGCGAGCGCAGCGAGCCCGCAAGGGGCTTGCTGCACTCGCCCCTCCCCGCCGGGATCCCAGCGTCGGTATGCTGCCGGGATCCCGGCGTCGGTAAGGTGACCAGCGGTCAGGAGACCACCGGTCACCCGTACTACACTCTTTAATACAGCTGTGTTATATGTATATTCGTGAACCCGTAAGAAGGAACTGACATGTAAGAGACTATTAGTTATAAAGTTAAAGGATTTGAGCTCGCTGTGACTATGATAAGAGAAACCACCTCTTGCAGATATATTTACTATAGACTCATCCTAAGAGACATCAATAATTTGAGCCATACAGGAATCGAAAGGCTATATATACTCTGAAATATAGAAAGCATCAGCTACTTCAAAGGGACACAAGGATACAGCATACCAAAGGTTTATCATACCAGCTTCTTAGGAGTTTAGTTTAATACTGGACAACTACTGTTAAGTTTTTACTGAGCAAAGGATACAAATCCTGTGGTAATCAACTGTTGATGTTACTATCTATGAGCTACAATAGATACTTTCTGTTATCTGCCAATGAGGAACTATAAGTAACCTTATAGGAGAAAGTAATTGCTACCATAAGTAGACTGAGCCAAACCCCTTTCTCTTTAACTAAAGGGAGAACCGATAGTTGATACTAAAACATAGTGTCAGACATTCTGTATTAACTGCTGTTATTTTTAGGAAGTTTATGGGCCCTTATAGTGCACTATCATATTAAGAGTACCCGGGTCACTCTAACACCTAAGAGTGTCTTGAAAAGAAAAAGGATTTGTTGTATTGCATGCAGGTACTGTGTATAAGCCTAGTATAAAGAGGGATTATTAGGGATCAATAACTTTAATGTGTACATGTAATTGGTGAATTGTTAATGTATACTTAAACTATTTGGTAAAATGCATTAAAGTGTTGTATTATACTTACCATATATACCTAATCTGCAAGTTGATCTGAAAATCCTGGAAGAAAGAGACAGGTATATTATATAGTCTACCTATGTTCTATGGGTATCAATCACTAAGTATAAATACCAGGCTTTCTCAAGCAAGCCTTAACCGTAGTTAAACACTACACACTACACATAGCTTAAGTGGAGGCACAATTGTTGGGTAATCATCCCTTAGTACAATACTTAAATAGCTTCCTGCCTATAGTATTAAGGGAAGGGTTACAAATTCCAGAGATGACGAAAATCCTGGCTTCCTAATTTTGGGGTTATTGACTGGAAATCACCTGCAGTTCAGAATTACTAGTAGAGAGAGTGTGTATGGGGGAGTTCACTTAATGTGTATGATCTCTCTTATCCTTGCACCTACTGTACACATCTGGGGGCACCCTCATTTGATAGAGGTTTGTCTACTCTTTTAAACAACGTGACCTCCTAGTTGTAATTGACTGGGGATCTAGTAATCAAATCAGAATTCTTCTGGATTTATTATCTAAATGTGCTAGTAGCAGTAGGTCTCAAAAAATACATTATTTAGTAGAAGAAAGATATTTAGAATATTTATGAACTACTTAACTGTCATGGTCACATTGGATGTAACCGTAGCCAACTGGGCTTTAACTGAACTGAGACATCCCATGCATCCATGCAGTTCCACTGTATTCCTCAGCTTTTAAAAAGTTTGGATTTTATCTGAGTCCCCCGGCCTCCTAGGTAGTGATGCAGCAGTCAGTGACAGCCGGCATCACTGCCGGAATCAAATCACAGAATGCTATGCAAATGATATTTTGGAGCCCATGCACCAGAGACAAAGGTGTGAATAGGGGAACTTTGTTCTCTTCCAAGTATTATTTGTCTGATCTCTGCAAGTTGGGGTGAAGGATGTGTGGTAATGCCCCACTAAAGTAATTTGATGCTGGGGGAGAAGGGTAAAATATATTGTTTTAAAATTACATCACTCACAAGGGAGGGGTGCAAAAAACAGGGTAGTAATGATATATGCTGCCACTGGGGGGGAGGGGGGGTCTATTATAAATCGGGGGTGGGATATCATTTTGCAATCGGGAATAATGGACATGGAGGGGGGTTGGGTGTCACAACTGAGGGCTGGTGTTGGTGTGAAGCTACCTCAGTTGTAGGGGCTGGTGTAAAGGTGAATCTGGGTGGCTGAATAGGACTCCTAAACATAGAGGACTTCTACCACCAATGCCCGAAGATGTGACCACGACAACAAAGATAAAATGAAGACTTGTTTATTCAAATACAGTTCTGATGGTACACCGGCAGTTGCACAGTATGGTATGAGAAATGGTTAAAAACAGTACATAGTTCCACAACAATAGCAGTTGTAACTTTCCTCTAGGTGTTGTATCCGCACAAGACTAGCTTGGGAAATAAGAAGATGGTCAGTCCTTACCAACACCTGGTGCTGTAGAATAGATGAGAGCTGGAACTAGTCAGCAGATGGAATACAGAGGCTGAACGTACTGCAGAATAAATGGTATTTGTAAACTGCCTTTTTTGCGGGATGAAACGGATGTTTGAAGAACTGTGAAGAAATGCAGATCCGGATGTAACGGATAATGAGGTTGAATAGTACTGTAGATGCTAGAGATTGAAGACTTGAGAAATAGATGACTTGATACTGTAAATATCCAGAACACCGATGGCGGAGCACCGATGATAATAGGTAGCTGAACACCACTGGAAGCCCAATGCTGGAAGCTGGTGTTTTATGAAGCACTGACAACTGCAGAATACACTGGGAATGCTATGAAGTCAGGCTGGCACCGCAGGGTGGTGATTGGTGCAGGTCTCTATAGAACTGGAGACTTCAGGAGCTGGAATACCTGGAACACAGTTATACACTCAGATAGCAGAGACAGGATACACTTGATGATGACAATCAAAGCACTGACGATTTCCTGGTCTACGATCAGTCCCTTTATACCCTCAGCAGTGCAGGGATTGGATCAGCAATCAGGCTGAGCTCAGCAGGACTATGGATTGGTAGAAACAGTATCACATGATCAGAACCAACATGGCAGCGCCCGTACTGATTCTGGAGGGAGACCCGGCTTGTAGTTCTATATGGAACTTTCACAGTAATGGCGGCAGCGGCCGCAGAACCCAGAGAATGTCACAACTGCACAGTATGCTCCCGGCGCCAGCGGCAAAAGCTACAGCAGGGTGAGAAGCACTGCACAGAGCCTTAGCACTTAACATAGTGATCGCGGCAAGCGGCCGCGACTGACAGGAAATGCCAGGAGATCCGTCCTCACGCTGGGAGCGCAGCAAAGGCGGCAGAGGCCGCAACCGTCAGTGAGTGCTATGCAGAGCCGTCCCAGTGCTGAGAGTCCGGTAATGGCGGCGGAGGCCGCAATGAGCCAGAGACGCCATTCCATATAAGAGTTCCCTGTAACGGCACCTACATACTAATAAGGAGAAAATATGAAGTAAGGACATTAATGACATGACTGAGACCCGGCCCTGGAACACTGAGCCAGCCTCAGAAGACACCTGAAAGGTAAAAAATAATGTCCAGTAGTCCGAATCGTGACATTGGGTATGAAATGTCGAGTCATAATGTCAAAATGACAATGTTGACATGGTCATAATGTCCACATTGACATTCATGTAGACACTGACAGGTGTTAAAATGTCAACATATCGACATTTCATCCTGGTGGCTTACCTTCTGGCAGCTCCAGCAGCATCTTCCTGGTTACAGCGGAATTGTCAAACTTTTGACTACATCCACATGGGAGGGTGCTAGACACCCTCTAACCATATTTTTTTTCATTAAAATATTTAAGTTCATTTTTTTAAATATGTTTTTAAATTACATTTAAAAAATAAACAATTTTCAAAGATTATGGGGGGAATTCAATTTGCCGTAATAACCTATTTTTGCAGTAAAAACTGATGATAAGCCTGTGATAAGCCCCTATTCAATTGTTCACAATAAGTTACCAGCAATAATTCTCTATAGGATATATGTGAATTTCACTTCACCACCTCTGAGCAGGTGATTTGCTTGGGGAAAATTCCTATGTTAAGGTAAAAATGACGGGGTTTGGTTCAGAACCCCTGGGACACCCCCCAGAATGACTAATTAGTCACTTAGAAATGTTTAACTATTTTTAATTGCCTGATAATGACAATGGGCGTAATTCAGACCTGATCATAGCTGTGCTAAATTTAGCACATCTATGATCAGTCACATAGATATGGGGGGGGGGGGGGACGCCCAGCACAGGTCTAGTCCACCCCGCATGTCAAGCCCAACCCCGCCACACAAGTACAAAAGCATCGCACAGCGGCAATGCTTTTGTACCCTAGGAGTAGCTCCCTGCTTGCGCAGCTCATGTGCGCTGGCAGGAGCTACTCATAGCTGTGAGGGTTGCAGCGGCTGCATGTGACGTCACGCAGCCGCCGCGGCACGCCACCTAACGATCTGGGTACACCTGTGTTGCCTGGACTGCGCCCACTAAATGGCGGCCAAGTGCCGATGTCCCGCCCCCTCCCACCCAGCGACCATTTCTGCCTGTCAATCAGGCAGAGGCGATTGCAGGGCTGAGACAGCCGTTGGCTGTCTGGCATGTGCCGGCGCACTGCGGCACTGGCGCATGCGCAGTTCAGATCTGATCACTGCTGTGCGAAAACGCAGCGATCAGGTATGAATTAGGCCCAATGTCTTTTAAGGATAGAAAAAATGGCAAGTGATAGAAATTGGGGTACAAGGTATGGGACAGGTATATTGGGGCACTTTATGAGTGGGACAACTGTTTTTAGGCTTGTAGGTTAGAGCAATCATATTTTTTGGAAGTTTTTTTTAAAGTGGCTTAATATATATACTTACTGTATACCCATTTTTATGTACCCCAATTTTAATTTGAGCACTTATTTTGAAAAAAAAAACAAAAACTCTTTATTTCTACGATTTTTACACTTTAAAAAAAAAAAATGCATATAACAGCCATTTGGCCCAAGTTAGGTACCCTGAATCTTTATATTATGACCACTAATAGACTTCTATACTGTTTTCTTATCTTAAGATGGGCATACAGTATACAATTATCTGGCAGATCATCTGACAAATCTGGCTGGTTGGAATGAAAATCTGGTAATGGATAAGAGCAAATGACAATTGACCATTTGATTCCGAACACTGGAAAATGGACAAAAACTGTAATTCAGACAAATTGGTTTAAACAATATCATTCCAACCAGACAGATTGGACAGATGATCTGATAGATAATTGTATAGTGTATGCACAGCTTTAGTTTGGCTTTATTTGGGATTCAGGCAGATGTCCCCATTTTCTATTACACTTTTCTTTTGATGGCAAGAATTATTACAAGTATCCTGTCTGTAGGATAGAATGAATAATAGGAGCATGCAAACCCATAATAAGCTGCTTTTCGCAGTAATGTTTTGGCAATGTCCGCAGAAAGTCCTATTGCAGTAAATTACTGTGTTATCACTGCTAATTGACTTCTCCCTTATTTGTTTAAAAAAAATCAGTTATGTGTTTAACAAATGTATTATATGTTAATTACAGGCAAATACATTCCTAAATTATTTTAATATTGTAAGCATTAAATTCTGTATTTCAACTCCTTTTTTGATGAGGATGAGTGGGACTCGTCCTCTGTGTATATCTTACGACTGCGGAGAATAAGTTTCACTCACCTCCTGCAACAATCAAGGAAATACAATTAAAAAAAAAACAACCTAATTATCACCAGTCCTGATGTTTGAGCACCTAGCAATGCATATTGGGAAGCAACATTTTTCTGTAACAAAGTCCATTGATACCCCTTTTCCACTAGCTCAAAAAACACGGGTAAATACACAGGTGCACGGATTTACCCATGTTTTTTTTACTAGTGGAAAAGGGTCCCTCGGCAAAATCCCGGATCAAGTGATCCAGGAATCCTACCTGGGTAGCTTACCGGGTTGAACACGAGTTCAACCCGGTAAGCTGTGTAGTGTAAATGGAAGCCGAGTCGATGCGACACGGCTCCCGTTCACAGTGTATGGAAGGGCGGCGCTGGGAGATCATGCAATATGCCGGTTTGGTGAGTGCAGTGGTAAAGGGGGCTGAGCACGGGCCGCAGCTGGGTAGCACCCGTTTCAGGCTCCCGGCTGCGACCCGTGCTTCTTAGGTGGAAAAGGGGTATGAGTGAATAAAAGATAAACTCTATGTGCCCCCATTAAAGGTGATATCTGGTGATCAGTGTGATCGCAGACATTAAACTCTACACTGCACAAAAATAATAACGTTCAGGCATAGGGAAACACCACCAAGCTAGCATCTAAAATCTCAGGTGGTCCCCTTTTTCAAATGATGTGCTCATTTATTTTTACTTCACTATCTAGCAATTTCAATAAAATATTTTAATTTTGTTTACTATTTTGGTCAAATTTTAGTAGCAAAACGATGAATGGTATTTTCTGAAAATGCAATGTCTTCTAAAAAAATAAAAGGAAGTACAGATGGGTCCACGGTTATCTTGACTAGTTTTTTGTGCCTAGGCACAACATGACTTATTAGCATAAACCCTTCATCTATTGTTCTCAACTGCAATATAATACAGAGAACAATACAGCAGGGGCTTAAGTCATTACAGCAGGAGATTAAGTCCGACTGGCCAGTCTCAATTAATCCTATTAAAGGTCAAGATAAATGTGGACCCATCTGTATCATTTTTGTGGGTGCTGCATAAAACAATTATTGATGCTGATGTTGGGCGAAAACAGCGTTAATAAATGGTCTCAGCACAGAACTGAGAAAACCATCAGCAGTGAAGGGGCTAAATATATACCTCTATGAGTTGCCACCCCGGCACTTGTATTTTCCGCAGGAGTTTATACTGGGGATGCACATTATACAGACTCTATTCTCATCTACTTATGACACTTATCTTTATACAAATATATGTTGTTCTAACAGCGATTTACTCATGATAAATAAACATTATACTATGGACCGCATTCTGAGTCAAACACTGTTTCTTTCACAGCCACAAATAATAAGTTTTAACTTACTGCACATGCACAAAAGAGAATTTGCACATTTCTACATATCTTAGGTTGACTGAGTCAGATGGATTGTGGCTGGATCTTTCTTTGCGTGAAATAGAGTTTTAGGGGTATATTCAATTAGCAGCGATAACGGACTTTTCGCGCAAAAAAATAGAGTTTCCCGTGAAATGCAATTACAGCCTATTCAATTTTCCTGGAAAATTTATCGGTGATCATTTTTTCACTAATTTCACTTCACCTACTCTGAAGCAGGTGAAAAGTTGGGAAAAGTCACTATTTTAAGGTAAAAATGTTTGGATATGGTACAGAACTTCTGGGACACCCCCCTTAATTACTAATTAGGCACGTTGAGGTTTTAATTATTTTTAATTGGCCAATATTGATGTCATTTTTGGGGTAAAAAAGTACAAAGTGATGGAAATTGGGGTTCAAGGTATGGGACAGGTATATTGGGGTGCTTTATGAGTGGGACAGGTGTTTTTAGGCTTGCAGATGGGAGTAATCGGTCTGTTTCCACTTTTTTTAAAGTACCCTAAAATGACCCAAATATATACTTATACCCATTTTCATGTACCCCAAATTTAATGACAGCATTTATTTTGCTCAAAAAAACTTGCTTTCTATCATTTTTTTTGCATTTTTTAATGTTTCAATTTAAGTCCCCAAAAACGCTCTAATGTGATCTCTAACACACTTCTCTTCTGTTTTCCTATGTTAGTTTAGCATTTTTTGGGGTACAGGCTGATTTCCCCATTTTCACCTGCACTTTTCACTGCAAGAATTTTCACGTGAAACCCGTTTGGAATTAAATAGGTCGAAAAATTGCCGCGAATTTGCGGATAATTGAATACCCTAGTCAGGCTGGCAGAGCTGTGGTTGCTTGCAAACGATCTGTCTTGTTGGGGTATTATTGGCCTGTAGCTAGATTGCTGTTGTATTCTGAATCACACGTGCAGCAGAAGGGAGCCTGTTTTTGATGCATCTTCTGTACCCAGGGGATGCAGTCAAAATACCGGTGGTCAGGATCCCGACGTTCAGGAGGTTGACGCCGGAATCCCGACAGCCTGCATTTTGCCGACAGCCAGCATCCCGACACCCGCCCCTAATTCCCACTCGGTGGGTCCATGCCACCAACCAAGTGGGAATAAAACCTGTAGTGAGTGAAGCTCGCTACCGGGGCCACAGTGTGGTGAGTGGAACGATCCCACAAGGGGACTCGCTGCCTCGCTGTTGGTATTCTGGCAGATGGGATGCCGCTGTCGATATACTGACAGTCAACATGCCATCTGCCGGTATATCATACAGGACCCTACCCAGTATTGGCCGAGTGCAGGTGCCAATACTAATGATGACAGGTGTGGCTGTGGATGGAAAAAAGTGAGTGGTGCAGCTTCCTGTTTGGAGTATGGATTGTCGCATGATCCCTAAGGAAATGCTTAGTAGCATAAGGTAGTAAATCTGGCTTCCGAGGCATCATGCAAAAACAGCCACTTTGTGACTCAAAATCAGCTCCGGTGCTTTCCCCTTATCTTTTATGCATACCTGTACATGGATCCCTTATGGGCTGGAGATCCTTGGAAGGACCAGCAGAACTGGTGCTATATTTATTTTCCAATCAGGACATAAGTTGCTTATAGGAAAAATAATGATTTAGCGGGGCATTTATCAAAGCTTGGAGAGAGATAAAATTATACAGGGGAGGGGTCCTGGGGTGCAAACCGGTAATGAGAGGTGCAACCCTGCGGAGACCTTTCAGTAGAACTGCATACAAAGAAAAAGGTTGCAGGTGCACAATTCAAACATTACCAATTTATTAATAATAATCATTGCAATAAAATTTTGCATTTTGAGCTAGGTTCTTCGCATAGTTATGGCCATAAGTAACGGCTTGCCCACCGCGTCCAGGTGACCTCATTAGTCGGGCAAGTCCCTAACATTTTGGGGGGTACAAATCCTGGGCGCGGGACCCCCCAAAATGAAGCAGCTGAGTGACCCCAGGGCAACACAAAAGTGAAAAAATATATAGTGAAAAAGTGAAAATAGGTTAGTGAGAGAGGCTGCTGAAAAGAGCAGGGGTAAATTAGTGAGAGGTAATGAAGTGAGAGATAAAGTAGTTAGAGGTAAAGTAGTGAAAAGTGGAGGAAGGAAATGAATTACATTGAAACAAAACACACAATAGGGATGAAAGTAAATATGAAAATAAGTGTTATTATGTGTTGCTCCTGAGGCAAAACAGCCACAACAGTCCAGGGGGACCCACACCCCGGAAATGCACCCACATCTGATCCTGGGGTCCTGGGGTGCACACCGGTAATGAGAGGTGCGACCCTGCGGAGACCTTTCATTAGAACTGCATACAAAGAAAAAGGTTGCAGGTGCAGAATTCAAACATAACCAATTTATTATTACTAATCATTGCAATAAAATTTAGCATTTTGAGTGAGGTTCTTCGCATAGTTATGGCCATAAGTAACGGCTTGCCCACAGCGTCCAAGTGACCTCATTAGTCGGGCAAGTCCCTAACATTTTGGGGGGTACAAATCCTGGGTGCGGGACCCTTTTTCTTTTCTTTGTATGCAGAGAGATAAAATTGTAAGAGATAAAGTACTAACTATTAAGCTCCTGTTATTTTCTAAAAAACCTATAAGTGTTAAGGCAGAAGCTGATTGGCTGGTACTTTATCTGTAACAATTTTATCTCTCTCAGAGCTTTAATAAATACCCCCCTCAAAGCTTACATATAATTATTATTATTATCCTTTATTTATATGGCACCACAAGGGTTCCGTAGCACCCTGAGCCGGCCCTAACCAATATGATGCCCTAGGCAAGATTTCGGCTGGTGCCCCCTAGCACCACCGCTAGTTCCACCTCTGACCCTGCACCCCTTTCCCAGCACCATCACCCCTGACCCATAGCAGTCCTTATTTTGGTGTTACTACCCCCTATTTCTCTATCGTCCTAAGTGGATGCTGGGGTTCCTGAAAGGACCATGGGGAATAGCGGCTCCGCAGGAGACAGGGCACAAAAAAGTAAAGCTTTACTAGGTCAGGTGGTGTGCACTGGCTCCTCCCCCTATGACCCTCCTCCAGACTCCAGTTAGATTTTGTGCCCGAACGAGAAGGGTGCAATCTAGGTGGCTCTCCTAAAGAGCTGCTTAGAGAAAGTTTAGTTTAGGTTTTTTTTCTTTACAGTGAGTCCTGCTGGCAACAGGATCACTGCAACGTGGGACTTAGGGGGAAAGTAGTAAACTCACCTGCATGCAGAGTGGATTTGCTGCTTGGCTACTGGACACCATTAGCTCCAGAGGGATCGAACACAGGCCCAGCCGTGGAGTCCGGTCCCGGAGCCGCGCCGCCGACCCCCTTGCAGATGCTGAAGCGTGAAGAGGTCCGGAAACCGGCGGCTGAAGACTCCTCAGTCTTCATAAGGTAGCGCACAGCACTGCAGCTGTGCGCCATTTTCCTCTCAGCACACTTCACTGGGCAGTCACTGAGGGTGCAGAGCGCTGGGGGGGGGCGCTCTGAGAGGCAAATATAAACCTTATACAAGGCTAAAAATACCTCACATATAGCCCATAGGGGCTATATGGAGATATTTAACCCCTGCCTGACTGGAAAAATAGCGGGAGAAGAACCCGCCGAAAAAGGGGCGGGGCCTATCTCCTCAGCACACGGCGCCATTTTCTGTCACAGCTCCGCTGGTCAGAACGGCTCCCAGGTCTCTCCCCTGCACTGCACTACAGAAACAGGGTAAAACAGAGAGGGGGGGCACATTAATGGCTATATATATATATATATTAAAGCAGCTATAAGGGAGCACTTAATATAAGGATATCCCTTGTATATATAGCGCTTTGTGGTGTGTGCTGGCAGACTCTCCCTCTGTCTCCCCAAAAGGGCTAGTGGGTCCTGTCTTCATTAGAGCATTCCCTGTGAGTTTGCGGTGTGTGTCGGTACGTGGTGTCGACATGTATGAGGACGATATTGGTGTGGAGGCGGAGCAATTGCCAAATATGCAGATGTCACCCCCCAGGGGGTCGACACCAGAATGGATGCCTTTATTTGTGGAATTACGTGATGGTTTATCTTCCCTTAAACAGTCAGTTGAGGACATGAGGCGGCCGGACAATCAATTAATGCCTGTCCAGGCGCCTCAAACACCGTCAGGGGCTGTAAAACGCCCTTTGCCTCAGTCGGTCGACACAGACCCAGACACGGGCACTGATTCCAGTGACGACGGTAGAAATTCAAACGTATTTTCCAGTAGGGCCACACGTTATATGATTTTGGCAATGAAGGAGACGTTACATTTAGCTGATACTACAGATACCGTAAAACAGGGTATTATGTATGGTGTGAAAAAACTACAAACAGTTTTTCCTGAATCAGAAGAATTAAATGACGTGTGTGATGAAGCGTGGGTTGCTCCTGATAAAAAGTTGATAATTTCAAAAAAGTTATTGGCATTATACCCTTTCCCGCCAGAGGTTAGGGCGCGCTGGGAAACACCCCCTAAGGTGGACAAGGCGCTCACACGCTTATCCAAACAAGTGGCGTTACCCTCTCCTGAGACGGCCGCACTTAAGGATCCATCAGATAGAAAGATGGAAGTTATTCAAAAGAATATATACACACATGCAGGTGTTATACTACGACCAGCTATAGCAACTGCCTGGATGTGCAGTGCTGGAGTAGTTTGGTCAGAATCCCTGATTGAAAATATTGATACCCTAGATAGGGACAATGTTTTACTGTCGTTAGAACAAATAAAGGATGCATTTATCTATATGCGTGATGCACAGAGGGATATTTGCACACTGGCATCTCGGGTGAGTGCTATGTCCATTTCAGCCAGAAGAGCCTTATGGACACGACAGTGGACAGGCGATGCGGATTCAAAACGTCACATGGAGGTTTTGCCGTATAAAGGGGAGGAGTTATTTGGAGTTGGTCTATCAGACTTGGTGGCCACGGCTACTGCCGGGAAATCCACTTTTTTACCTCAAGTCACTCCCCAACAGAGAAAGGCACCGACCTTTCAACCGCAGCCTTTTCGCTCCTACAAAAATAAGAGAGCAAAGGGCTTGTCGTACCTGCCACGAGGCAGAGGAAGAGGGAAGAGACACCAACAGGCAGCTCCTTCCCAGGAACAGAAGCCCTCCCCGGCTCCTGCAAAAACCTCAGCATGACGCTGGGGCCTCTCAAGCGGACTCGGGGACAGTGGGGGGCCGTCTCAAAAATTACAGCGCGCAGTGGGCTCACTCGCAGGTAGACCCCTGGATCCTGCAGATAATATCTCAGGGGTACAGGTTGGAATTAGAGACGGATCCTCCTCATCGTTTCCTGAAGTCTGCCTTACCAACCGTCTCTTCCGAAAGGGAGAGGGTGTTGGAAGCCATTCACAAGCTGTACGCTCAGCAGGTGATAGTCAAAGTACCCCTATTACAACAAGGAAAGGGGTATTATTCCACTCTATTTGTGGTACCGAAGCCGGATGGCTCGGTAAGGCCTATTCTAAATCTGAAGTCCTTGAACCTCTACATAAAAAAGTTCAAGTTCAAGATGGAGTCACTCAGAGCAGTGATAGCGAACCTGGAAGAAGGGGACTTTATGGTATCCTTGGACATCAAGGATGCGTATCTACACGTTCCGATTTACCCCGCACACCAGGGGTACCTCAGGTTCATTGTTCAAAACTGTCACTATCAGTTTCAGACGCTGCCGTTCGGATTGTCCACGGCGCCTCGGGTCTTTACCAAGGTAATGGCCGAGATGATGATTCTTCTTCGAAGAAAAGGCGTATTAGTTATCCCATACTTGGACGATCTCCTAATAAGGGCAAGGTCCAGAGAACAGCTGGAGACAGCTTTAGCACTATCTCAAGAGGTGCTAAGACAACACGGGTGGATTCTGAATATTCCAAAATCCCATTTAATCCCGACAACTCGTCTGCTGTTCCTAGGAATGATTCTGGACACGGTTCAGAAAAAGGTTTTCCTTCCAGAGGAAAAAGCCAAGGAGTTATCCGATCTGGTCAGGAACCTCCTAAAACCAGGAAAAGTGTCAGTACATCAATGCACAAGAGTCCTGGGAAAAATGGTGGCTTCTTACGAAGCAATTCCATTCGGCAGATTCCATGCAAGAATATTCCAAAGGGATCTGTTGGACAAATGGTCAGGGTCGCATCTGCAGATGCACCTGCGAATAACCCTGTCACCAAAGACAAGGGTGTCACTTCTGTGGTGGTTGCAGAAGGCTCACCTATTAGAAGGCCGCAGATTCGGCATTCAGGATTGGATCCTGGTGACCACGGACGCCAGCCTGAGAGGCTGGGGAGCAGTCACACAAGGAAGAAACTTCCAGGGAGTATGGACGAGTCTGGAAAAGTCTCTTCACATAAACATTCTGGAACTAAGAGCAATCTACAATGCTCTAAGCCAGGCGGAACTTCTCCTGCAAGGAAAGCCGGTGTTGATTCAGTCGGACAACATCACGGCGGTCGCCCATGTAAACAGGCAGGGCGGCACAAGAAGCAGGAGTGCAATGGCAGAAGCTGCCAAGATTCTTCGCTGGGCGGAGAATCACGTGATAGCACTGTCAGCAGTGTTCATCCCGGGCGTGGACAACTGGGAAGCAGACTTCCTCAGCAGACACGATCTTCATCCGGGAGAGTGGGGTCTACATCCAGAAGTCTTCAACATGTTAATAGACCGTTGGGAAAGACCAATTGTAGACATGATGGCGTCTCGCCTCAACAAGAAACTGGACAAATATTGCGCCAGGTCAAGAGATCCACAGGCAATAGCTGTGGACGCACTGGTAACTCCTTGGGTGTACCAGTCAGTGTATGTGTTTCCTCCTCTGCCGCTCATACCAAAGGTATTGAAGATCATACGGCAAAGAAGAGTAAGAACAATACTAGTGGTTCCGGATTGGCCGAGAAGGACTTGGTATCCGGAACTTCAAGAGATGCTCACGGACGAACCGTGGCCTCTACCTCTGAGAAGGGACCTGCTACAGCAGGGTCCCTGTCTTTTTCAAGACTTACCGCGGCTGCGTTTGACGGCATGGCGGTTGAACGCCAGATCCTAAAAGGGAAAGGCATTCCAGAAGAAGTCATTCCTACCTTGATTAAGGCACGGAAGGAAGTCACCGTGAAACATTATCACCGCATTTGGCGAAAATATGTAGCGTGGTGCGAGGATCGGAGGGTTCCGACGGAGGAATTCCAACTGGGTCGTTTCCTACATTTCCTGCAATCAGGATTATCTATGGGTCTCAAATTGGGATCCATTAAGGTTCAAATTTCGGCCCTGTCAATATTCTTCCAAAAAGAATTGGCCTCTGTCCCTGAGGTCCAGACTTTTGTCAAGGGAGTACTGCATATACAGCCTCCTGTGGTGCCTCCGGTGGCACCGTGGGATCTAAATGTAGTTTTAGATTTCCTCAAATCCCATTGGTTTGAACCATTGAAAAAGGTGGATTTGAAATATCTCACATTGAAAGTGACTATGTTACTAGCCCTGGCCTCTGCCAGGAGAGTATCTGAATTGGCGGCTTTATCTTATAAAAGTCCTTATCTAATCTTCCATTCGGATAGGGCAGAACTGCGGACTCGTCCGCATTTTCTCCCTAAAGTGGTATCAGCATTTCATCTGAACCAACCTATTGTGGTGCCTGCGGCCACTAGCGACTTGGAGGACTCCAAGTTGTTGGACGTTGTCAGAGCCTTAAAAATATACATTGCAAGGACGGCTGGAGTCAGAAAATCTGACTCGCTGTTTATATTGTATGCACCCAACAAGTTGGGCGCACCTGCTTCTAAGCAGTCGATTGCTCGTTGGATTTGTAACACAATTCAACTTGCACATTCTGTGGCAGGCCTGCCACAGCCTAAAACTGTAAAAGCCCACTCCACAAGGAAGGTGGGCTCATCTTGGGCGGCTGCCCGAGGGGTCTCGGCATTACAACTCTACCGAGCAGCTACGTGGTCGGGGGAGAACACGTTTGTAAAATTTTACAAATTTGATACCCTGGCAAAGGAGGACCTGGAGTTCTCTCATTCGGTGCTGCAGAGTCATCCGCACTCTCCCGCCCGTTTGGGAGCTTTGGTATAATCCCCATGGTCCTTTCAGGAACCCCAGCATCCACTTAGGACGATAGAGAAAATAAGAATTTACTTACCGATAATTCTATTTCTCGGAGTCCGTAGTGGATGCTGGGCGCCCATCCCAAGTGCGGATTATCTGCAATACTTGTACATAGTTATTGTTAACTAATTCGGGTTATTGTTAAGGAGCCATCTTTAAGAGGCCCTTTCTGTTGTCATACTGTTAACTGGGTTTAGATCACAAGTTGTACGGTGTGATTGGTGTGGCTGGTATGAGTCTTACCCGGGATTCAAAATGCCTCCCTTATTGTGTATGCTCGTCCGGGCACAGTACCTAACTGGAGTCTGGAGGAGGGTCATAGGGGGAGGAGCCAGTGCACACCACCTGACCTAGTAAAGCTTTACTTTTTTGTGCCCTGTCTCCTGCGGAGCCGCTATTCCCCATGGTCCTTTCAGGAACCCCAGCATCCACTACGGACTCCGAGAAATAGAATTATCGGTAAGTAAATTCTTATTTTTTTAAATAGAAACAGTGCGCACATTTGGCGCACGGCCCAAAAAGGGGTGTGTTTTTGCTGGAAGAGGCATGGCCACACAATAGTACCCCCAATTCAAATTACTACACACAGTAGTGCAACTTTATTCACATTTTATAATGCAATAGTGTCCCTTATTCACATTACATCGCACAGTGGTACCACTTTACCTCATATACGTTACTCCTCACAGTAGTGCCCATTATTCACATTACATCACACTGAGTTGACCCTTATTCACATTACACCATACCATATTGCTCTTTATTCACATTAGACCACAAGGTAGTGCCCTTTCTATACATAACACCACACAGTAGAGCACCTTATACACATAATGCCACACATTAGTAATGCATTTATACACATAATACCACACAGTAATGCCCCTTACACATATGACACACATTACTGATGTCCTTATAAATATAATGCACCTTGCAAATTATGCCAACCTTTATTAATGCCCTTTTACACATAATGACACACATAGTTCCCCTTACACATACTGTATGGCGAACATTATTAATGCCCTTATGCACAAAATGACACACATAGTGCCCTTTACACATATGCCGCATATTATTAATGCCCTTATACACATAATGACACACATAATGTCCCTTACACATACTGTATGCTGGAACAAGGAGGGGAGCGACCCGGCACTGGTATATAATTAGTACAGTTTTGATCAGTAGGAACCAAATTTGGACAATTATATTAGAAAATCCTAAATTCTGTGTCCGGTTTGGTGGTGCGCCCAGAGCCAGAAACAACGTATGTCAAATAGGGGAGAAAAAAGAAAGCTCTTGTGTGGGCGCACTCTTATTCAATTGTAATCACATAAAGTGATTATACAATTAATTATGCAAAATGCTAATAAAACATAATTTTATTAAGATATCCTTTAAGATCATTGTGATTGCCCATTCTCAGGGATGTGCATGATCCAAAATAAATTAAACTAAAGTGGGATTAAATTTTGAAAAATATAATAAAATGTTCTGGTCCTAGCTCAGGAAATGAGATACGAAAGGATGTAGATACTGCAAAATCATACATCCATTTCAACCCGACCAGTACAGGTAATCTGTATTGATGAGACCAATTTTGTGAATTGATTCGTGATTCTATCAATGGTCAAAAACAACTGGTGTCATTGACATGATGGTATAAGGTTCATGTTATTTGTTGTACAACTGCACAGATGGATGTGTGTCTCTGTATTTATACTAAGAGAACTAAAGCTAGTTTCCCAATTGGATTGAGCACCTTCGCTAGTCCAAAAGTTAGTGAAAATGTAGAAACAAGTGGTGATACTGCTGTTGAAGTCACATACCACACATCATGTAAAATGATTGATGATCTACAACACTGGATATTCCCTGTGAGTCTCCTCCTCAGGTACTAGCCCAGCCCAACACTGTTTCGCTTCCAAGATCGGACGAGATCGGGCATTAGCAGTGTGGTTTGATAGTAGAAAGGGTGGGTCAGACTTCAATGAGAGTGCACCTAGGATAGGGAAGGGTGACTCGTTTGGTCACAGGGTTAAAGTGTGGATCTGCTTTTCATGTTAGGCAGGAGACATCAAATCCCACAGTAGTGGTATTGTGTCCCTGGATCATGAATGAGAGTCCACGGAAAAAGAAGTATTGAAAGATGGAACTAGGTTGATACAAAAAAAGGATAAATTATTCATTAGGATTATGATATTCAAGGCTAGGGAGGTGCAGACACAGGTTTGCATATAGAGTGATACTGTCCCTAAGTGGGAGAAGTAACAGTTGTAACAAAAACTTTTGGTCTAATGACAATGTACTCAGAACAATATGCAAGGTAACTGCTGGTGCTGAGAATTCAAAACATATATCGAGAATCGCTCACATTAGAGCTAAAGGAAAATCACTCTAGTCATATGAGACAGTAATAATATGATATAAATTACTAGTACTAGTCATATAATTGATTCTCCGTGAGAGCGCACCAAAAACATCACTGTGGTAACAAGAAATTGCAGAAACAATCTATATATAAATGTATTACTGCTGCCAGTATAAATAACTGGATCTTAGCTAGAATAAGCTGGTATAAGCTGTGGCTGAAAACACAGAGCCTTTATAATCACATGAAAAGAATACCTGACCTGAATGCATTCAGGGATAAAGTGCAGTTTTTCTGATAAAGAAGCAAGAACCTTTTGGGCCAATATAGCTGAATTAGAAATCCTGTCTTGTGGCTAGGACCATGAACAGGTGTAGCTGGATAGAAGGACCCACTGCAAGGGACCCACTGGAAAACGCGTTTCACCCGTTAGGGCTTGCTCACTTCCTGGGTCTAGATGTGAGAGTAAACTGGCGGTTTAAATCGCCGCACTTAGAAGGTTTGGACCAATCATATGGAGAATCACGGGTGTACCGCATCAGCTGCAATTCCGTAGAGAGCCGCTGACGACAGCGGCTGGGATCGTCGGGGATTGGAGGCGCTGCACGTGAGCGGAAGTCATGTGCGCCATGTTAGAAGAGGGTTTTTGTTACAACTGTTACTTCTCCCACTTAGGGGCAGTATCACTCTATATGCAAACCTGTGTCTGCACCTCCCTAGCCTTGAATATCATAATCCTAATGAATAATTTATCCTTTTTTTGTATCAACCTAGTTCCATCTTTCAATACTTCTTTTTCCGTGGACTCTCATTCATGATCCAGGGACACAATACCACTACTGTGGGATTTGATGTCTCCTGCCTAACATGAAAAGCAGATCCACACTTTAACCCTGTGACCAAACGAGTCACCCTTCCCTATCCTAGGTGCACTCTCATTGAAGTCTGACCCACCCTTTCTACTATCAAACCACACTGCTAATGCCCGATCTCGTCCGATCTTGGAAGCGAAACAGTGTTGGGCTGGGCTAGTACCTGAGGAGGAGACTCACAGGGAATATCCAGTGTTGTAGATCATCAATCATTTTACATGATGTGTGGTATGTGACTTCAACAGCAGTATCACCACTTGTTTCTACATTTTCACTAACTTTTGGACTAGCGAAGGTGCTCCATCCAATTGGGAAACTAGCTTTAGTTCTCTTAGTATAAATACAGAGACACACATCCATCTGTGCAGTTGTACAACAAATAACATGAACCTTATACCATCATGTCAATGACACCAGTTGTTTTTGACCATTGATAGAATCACGAATCAATTCACAAAATTGGTCTCATCAATACAGATTACCTGTACTGGTCGGGTTGAAATGGATGTATGATTTTGCAGTATCTACATCCTTTCGTATCTCATTTCCTGAGCTAGGACCAGAACATTTTATTATATTTTTCAAAATTTAATCCCACTTTAGTTTAATTTATTTTGGATCATGCACATCCCTGAGAATGGGCAATCACAATGATCTTAAAGGATATCTTAATAAAATTATGTTTTATTAGCATTTTGCATAATTAATTGTATAATCACTTTATGTGATTACAATTGAATAAGAGTGCGCCCACACAAGAGCTTTCTTTTTTCTCCCCTATTTGACATACTGTATGCTGCACATTATTAATGCCCTTATACACATGATGACCCACATAGTGCCCCACACACATTTGCTGCACATTATTAATGAATTTAAACACATAACACACTTAATGCCCCTTACACATATGCCAAAAACTACTGCACAACCAACCAACCAACCAACCAACCAACCAACCAACCCGCACACAGCATTCACACGGCCGCTAACACTGTGACCTCTGTCTCTGCTTGGATACAGATGTGTCCTCATACATCTTGCCTCAATACGCCATGCAGCAGGAGATGCCTGGCATGAGTCAGCTGGCAGCTCTGCTTATGTTGGGCGCCTTTTTTTATGAAAATGCATTTTATTTGTATTACTGTGTGGCTAGGATGCACAAGCAGCTTCTGCTAATTAAAATTATATGCAGCATGTATATATTCTGTGTGCGACTGTGGCTATATCTGCATACAAAATGCTACACACAGAATATAGGCATGTCGCATATCATTTTAATCAGCAGAAGCTGCTAGTGCCCCTAGGCATACCAAATGCCCTAGGCAATTGCCTAGTTTGCCTATGCCTAGGGTCGGCTATGGCAGCACCCAATTACAGAGTACATACGCACATAATCAAAACAGGAAAATACTGACTTACAGTTGAAGACAAAATAGGACAAGTACAGGGTAACTAAGCATAACCACATCAGTAGACGATACTGAGATTGTTATGACCTACGGCAGTGGCTCATTCCTGTTTGCATTTTGGTTATGTATTTTATGTTATACTTCTGTTTCTGTGCCCCTTGGCTTTTATGGGGTGTCTGGAGTCCACCCTTAAGGAGGGGGTACTGTTATGAACCACAAGCAGTGGTTCTTTTCTGTTTGCTTTTTGTTCATGAATTTTATGTTATAGTTCTGTTTGCATGCCAGGATTTCTCTTGTACTTGTTTAGAAGACTCTTGTTGGCCGCCGGTGGTGAGTCTGTGTAACTACAGCCTGTTTTCTATGTGTTAAGCCTCACCTGCCAGATATTTGGTCATTATGTGGTAAGTCTATGTACTGCAGTCTGGCTCTTGTCTGTGTAACCTCACCTGCCAGTATTTTGGCCATTACCTTGTGCATGGCTTCCAGCCATCCTGATTGGGGCATGTTTCACTTATTACCCAGCTAGTCCTGCAGTCCAGTGCTGGTGATAGAAGTTTGTTATTATACCTGTATGTTCCAGTTCTTGGTTAGCTTCCTGCAAGTTTGTTCCTGATCCCTGTCAGCAGCTTCCAGTGGAGCCTGTCTTCCTGCCTCCAGCTTGTGTACTCCAGTGTTCTGTGTCCAGTTTCCAGAGTACGGTCAGAGGGATCGTTTCCTGCTGTCCTCTGAGTTTGTCGTCCAGTGGAGCGGTCTGGTGTCTGAAGCCTCGGGGTTCCGGTCATTTCTTGCGCACACCTTCCGTGGTGTTGTGAGTAGCGGCTCTGCCGCACCTAACGGCTGAAGCTGTGTTCTCGTTATCTGTTTTTGGTTGAGTCATTTTGGTGGAGGCTTCCGCATGGTTGTCCTTGCCGAACTACGATGAATTCGTATTTGACATTTGGGCAGCGTTACTTTGGTTACGGTTTTTCTTGGCGGCCGCGCCGCACATAAATTAGTTTATTACTTTCTGTGGTTTCTCCTTTCTCTTTTGTGTCTGTCTTAGTTTTCCCCTTGTTCTCTATCTGTCTCTGTTAACGCCTTGTCACCAACTAAGACCAGGGGGCATCGGAGTTCGGGCAGACTTAATCTGCCCGTTTAAACGCGGCTGCCGTGGGCCCAAGAAACCATAGTCTCGCAGGCGTTAGTCGACCACTAGGGAAGAACAACGGAGTCAGGGTTTTCTGTTAGGTATTGCTGCGTACCCCAGTTCTGTCGCAGCTTCACGCATCTGTACTTGGAACTCTTCTGCTGCCACCCTATCTCCTGGCTTCCAAGTACAGAGAACATAACAGAGATAAGTATCAAGGTGGCGGAAAACTGTAGGATTTGGGCAGTTGAGGATTATTAAAGTAAGAAAAGTATAAGCACATAGGGGAAAAGGGCCCTACTCATGAGAGCTTACATCCTAAAGGGAAGGGGCAGACAGACAGGGGTGACACAGATGGGGTAGACCGAGCGTGGGACAAAGGGTTAGGATGAGATTTGGCTGGGCTTGGTAAAGAAGTGGGTCTTAAAAGCCCGTTTGAAGTTTTGTAGAGAGGTGGAGAGTCTGAGGGGGAGAGGTAGAGAATTCCAGAGAAAGGGAGCAGCACGTGAAAAATCTTGACGATAGGAGTGGGAGGAAGTAATCAGAAGACAGGAGAGTCGGCGTGCATTAGCAGAGCGAAGAGGATGGGTGGGAGAGTAAAGGGAGATAAGGTCAGAGATGTAAGTGGGAGAGGAGTGAGTGAGTTCTTTGTGAGTGTGAGAAGTTTGAATTGGATTCTGAAAGGGAAGGGAAGCCAGTGAAGGGCTTCTAGGAGAGGGGAGGTGGATGTAGTGCGTTTATTGAGGAAGATGAGCCGGGCTGCAGCATTGAGCCGGGCTGCAGTATTGAGGATAGATGAGCCGGGCTGCAGCATTGTGGAGAGAGGTAATTGTCAGGAAGGCCAGTTATCCAATCTGGAAATAATCCATGAGTGGATAATGATCTTGGTGGCATCCTGGGTGAGAAAGGGTCTGATCCTGAAAATGTTTTTGAAATGAAAATGACAGGTTTGTGAGAGGTGCTGAATGTGTGGTTTGAAGGAGACAGAGGAGTCAAGGATTATGCCAAGACAGCGTACTTGGGGGCTAGAGGAGACAGTCGTGCCATCAATGGATACTGAGATTGTTGGAGGTGAGGTTGTGCAGGAGGGTGGGAAGAATATCAGATCAGTCTTGGACATATTAAGTTTAAGAAAGCACTGGGACATCCAGGAAGAGATAGAAGAGAGACAGTTGGAGGTACAAATGATACATAGTATTAAATAACTTGTTTCAATATTTAAGTAATGTATGTGTTATATCCTCAAATTGGCTGATTTGTATAGCTGTTACTTTATTCACACACTGGAGAACTTACCCGATAAGCAACAATTTTAAGGCAGTATTTAGCTTTAAACCTTTAAGTAATTGAACTTTTAAATTTTCATGCAGCACACTGTTGTCTGCTCTCTGAGCCACTAGTTACTGATAAAAGTTATAATAATGTTCAGTGCTTCTGGACAACACTTCTGCATTAGTGAGTACGGAATGACTGAATTACACTAGGTCAATGGAATAATGATTCCAGGATTACTGTTTTTCATACCTTGACACTAGGTGTCAGCGAAGGGTAGTTGTTGTCTCAGATCAGAGCTCGGCCTTGGTACAGGATCTCATCGCAGCCCAGGAATCATGTTTTATAGTGAAGGTGAAGCATAGCTTAATACAAGCAGATGACATATATTACAATAAAAGAGGATATAGTTGTCTAGTGTTTTTAAAGGCAGCAATAAAAGAAGAATAATGAAGCAGTTTAAAAGCTAAAAGACAGCTGTCAAGCTCAATGGTTGTGATAAATGCCCAAACACCCACTGGGAGAAGAAACCTGCTCCCTTGAGACCACTGTCCAAAAAATTAATTACTGCAATTCAGCATCTCTAAATTTGCCACTTAATATACTGCCACCATAATTAAATTTCCAGCCCTGTGACCTTGAGACTGTTTCTTGAGATAATAAATGAGATCAAGGTTTAATCTATTCAGATGCAAGTAGAAGCTGTCCAAGGGAGCACCAAACCATGAGAGCGTAGTCAAGGTCAGGAGCAGAGAATCTGGATGGGGTTTTAGGTCTGTGCTAGCATCAGCCACTTAACAAAAATGTTTGTTTAATTTTCCAATATTTGCTATCAGGCATAGTCCAGGAATAACCTGCTGATTTGTAACTACTACTGTTAGAAAAGACCAGGAGAAGAATACACAAGGAGCAACTATACTGCAGAGGGAGTGCAGGCAGCAAAACTGCAATGAAACTGATGACATCCATTTTTTTCTGCAAGTTTTGTAAACTCCCAGAGGGGCTCATGCTGTATTATACAGAATCACATTTGGTGTTTTAAAATCATTACGATTGTATTTTTGATGTTTAATTATAATGTGTAATCTTCCACTCGTTATAAAAAAGGGATCGTATTATACAGAGACCAATATGTTCAATATAAGGATGCATAATGTCAATGGTATAAAGCCCATAATTTCAGGAAACTTTGACATATACAGAAAGCATGTTTTTTTTTTTACTCCATTGAAACGGGATGTACTCATGTGACCGACGTTCACATAACCTCTCCCTACACCCCGAAGCCTCACAATCCCGACGGTCGGCATGCCGACCAACAGGAACTATTCCCACTCGTGGGTGTCCACGACACCCATAGAGTGGGAATAGAACCCGCCGAGCCCGCAAGAGGCTTTCTGCACATGCCCCCTGCTAGGATTCCGCTGCCGGGATCCTGGCGTCGGTATGCTGACCGCCAGTCAAGCATACCACACCCCATTGAAACTACTGCATATATTACACATTTATATATAACAATTTCCATCTTACTATGTCTGCTTACAGACATAAAATATTCATTAGTCACAATTATGCCCAACAGATTGTATAAACGGGAAGTGGTCATGTGATCGCTGCTCGAGATCCCGGCAGTAAACCTGTATAAACTTGACTGCAGTAAATGCCACATAATGTTTTATGCAATTAATTAAAATATACCAATCTATTCACAAGTAAATTATTAATATACAGATGGGTCCATGTTTATCGTGACCTTTAATAGGATTAACTGAGACTGGGCAGTCGGACTTAATCCCCTGCTGTATTGTTCTCTGTATTGTATTGCAGCTGAGAACAATAGGGTTTATGTTAATAAACCATGTTGTGCCTAGGCGCAGCAAACTAGTCAAGATAACCGTGGAACCATCTGTAGCTATCCCAATTGATCACAATATTGTCGAATGCTCTAGTCCCATTACTGTACACCTCAGCATAGAGTAGTCCTAATAGTGTCCATCATAGGAAACAATTGTCCAAAGTGTGTCCAGTATAATTTAATCCAGTAGTATATCATTATATCCATTACAATGCCCAGCAATAGAAAAGTCATGCCTAGCAGCACCAATGATATGCCTAATAATATACAGTACTCAGTACAGTAATATGCCCAGCAGTAGTAATATTGGCAGTGTTACTACTGTACTTGCCCACCTATAGTGATATGCTGCTCTGTAATAAAGAAATATAATATGCTCATCAAAATATATCAGCAGGAGTAATTTGCTGACCAGTGGTAACGTGTTCTGCAGTAGTAATACAGTGAGTAAATGCCACCAATAAACAAAGCTGACATAAAATGCTCAGTAGGAAAAATCTGATAAGTTTTTTGCCCCAGTGCAATAATATGGGATTAGCATCCACTGTAGTAATGTGGCAACCAGCAGTCATATAATCAATAATATGACAGGATTAGGAATAAACTAACGAATATCTTCAGAAGTAATTTTAATCATCTATGGTTTTTTGTTAAAGACCCAATTGTTTTTCAATGGCTTCTTTCTAGTCTCATATTTCTACTGTAACAAATAAACATGAATGTAACAAATACAGAAATGACTGTTTTTGAATGGCTGGTTGATTGATTCAAACTGCTTGAAGGCTTGGATGTCATCGGTACTAGCCAGCAGGTTCTAACCTTACACTTATCACTGCTTTATCACTTCTTTATCCCTTCTCCAGGCTTAACCTCTGTGGTGGTATGCACGGAAATCTTCCTGGCTAGGCTAGCCAGTGCTGACCGCTCATACTCCATTACGAAGTTTAGCCCGCCGCCTGGACTCCTATTGGCTGGGGGGCGGGCTTAGCTGAAAAATTAGTTTTTGCTGATTCCCGGGCGCTGCAAGGCAGCCGGGAATCAGCGCTGGGGCTGGCAATCCCCGTGGTCGATTGCCAGGCGATAACCTCGCCCTGCCCCGTCACTCAACCCCCCCCCCCCCCCCTGCACCTTCCCTCCCGGTCCCACGCCATTTTAAAAACACCCCATCCCCCAGGCTATGTTTTTAAATTGAAAACCCACCACTGAAGGGTTTACTACATCTGCCCCACTGGCCAATATGTCAGCCATTCAACTGAACAGCCGATATATCGTGGGCGCGCCGGCAGGTGGGTACCAGTAATATGTCTTTGCATTATGTTGTTCACAGACATATCGCGTTGGCCTGCAGCACAGCCAATGGCTGATATATCTTCAAATATATCAGCACATCGTGCTGTGTGTATGGGTGGACTTGGTGCTGAGTGCATCAGTGACTGACATCACAACTGGGCAAGCACATGTAAATGCCCAACCAGTTGTAACGTCAGGCTAATCCTCCCTCTTTCCTTAATGCTGGGTACTCACTAGGACGACAGGTTGGCCATCCAGCTCTCTGCAGACCTATTTGACAATTGGTAAATGACAATGTATACACATGTACCAATCGTCGGCCCGATTTGTCAGGCAGGTGTTGTATGGTATGCCGGCGGCCGGGCTCCCGGCGATCAGCATACCGGCGCCGGGAGCCCGGCCGCCGGCATACCGACAGCATGGTGAGCGCAAATGAGCCCCTTGTGGGCTCGCTGCGCTCGCCACGCTACGGGCACGCTATTTATTCTCCCTCCAGGGGGGTTGTGGACCCCCACGAGGGAGAATGTGTCGTATGCTGTGCGCCGGGAACCCGACATTCGGCAACCAGAAGACCACCCTGTCATGCATGACAGATCGGGCCGACGATTGGTACATGTGTATACATTTACCAATCGTCAGATAGGTCAGCAGATAGCTGGATGGCTAATCTGTCGTCCTAGTGAGTACCCAGCATTAAGGAAAGGGGGAGGATTAGTCTAATGAACAAAAGGGGAGATGTATCAAACCTTTCGAGAGATAAAGAAGCTAACGATAGCAACCAATGAGCTTCTCTCATTTATCTATAGGAGCACAGTCTGTAAAATGTAGCATGAGTTTGCTAGGAGCAACTTCTCCAATATTTCTCTCCTGAAAGCTTGATACATCTCCCCTCACATTAAAGAACAACATATGTGATTCCTAATTGTTAATTCATGTTAAGAAGTAAGCATTATTTGCTCTTGAAATAAGAATGAGTGTACTTCAGCACAGTGACGTGCGGTGAGGTCAGTGCCTGGGGAGGCACACATGGAGGTGGGTCTGACTATCCCCTGCCACACTGCGCCCACCTGCACTGCCACACTGGACCCACCTACCCTGACACCCCCTGCTGCACTGACACCCCCTGCCACACTGGACCCATCTGCACTGCCACCTCCTGCCACACTGGACCCACCTGCACTGACACCCCCTGCTACACTGCACCCACCTGCACTGCCACCTGTTGCCACACTGCACCCGCCTGCACCACCACCTCCTGCCACACTGCACCATCTCCTCCTGCCACACTGCACCGCACACATAAGTAGCTGACACCCAGCCCGCAAATACGCCCCCGTCACAATATACAGCAGCGTCGGCAGCCCCTCTCTCTGCCCTCTCCCCCAGAAGTGGCTGTTTCCCCCACATCAGCCGGCAACCCCCCACCCCCCTCCGCAGCAGCCAGCAAATCCCCTCTCTCCCCCCAGCAGCAGCTGGCAACCCTCCCCACCCTACACCCCTCCGCAGCAGCCAACAAATCCCCTCTTCCCCCTGCAGCAGCTGGCAACCCTCCCCCACCCTACCCCCCTCCGCAGCAGCCAACAAATACCCTCTTCCCCCTGCAGCAGCTGGCAACCCTCCCCCACCCTACCCCCCTCCGCAGTAGCCAGCAAATCTTCTCTCTTCCCCCTGCAGCAAATACCCTCTCTCTCCGCTGCAACAGCTGGCAACCATGATCTCTCCCCCCTGCAGCAGGTCGCAACCCCCCTCTACCCGCCCCTGCACCAGCTGGCTACTCCTCTCTCTCTCTCTCCCCCCTGCAGCTGGTCGCAACCCCCCTCTACCCACCCCTGCACCAGCTGGCTACTCCTCTCTCTCTCTCTCTCTCTCTCTCTCTCTCCTCCCTGCAGCAGCTGGCAGCCCCCCTCTCTCTCCCCGAGCACTGGCTTCCCTCTGCTGCAAACGGAAACCCTCCTACCCCCCCTTCCCCCCCAGCAGCAGCCGGCAACCCACCTTTGTCGCCCTCTTCACTGCAACGACCAGGTAACCGGCGAGGGAGACCGCCAGCTGCAGGGAGCGGTCTGTGGCTGGTGAGAAGAGAGCGTCAAGTCTGCGGAGCTGGAGGGGAGGACATCCAAGCAGCTGCAGGTCCGGAGGCACCTTGAACCCCGGAGTGAATGCCAAGGGATCAGCTAGCAGTCCGCCCCTGTCAGCGCTGCCCAATAACATCTGTCTCACTGACAGGGGCGTGCCTTGATGTGGGTTGATGGCACGGCCCCATCAATGATGCAGATGTAGTAGTGCCGCTTCTCCTCATATTTATAATGGGCTTTTAGTGCCCACGTCTTAGTCCCGCCCCCTGCCCGCCTACCGCTACACACACTTTACTCTAGTCAGAGGGAGGCAGCGCTTTCACTGCCTCCCATCTAGATGTGGATGCATTTCAACCGCAAGAATGATTACAATAATACAAAGCAGATATTTATAACAGTATATATGTGTTATAAATATCTTCTGTGTATTATTTTAATCATTATGACAGGGGAGGCACTGCCTCCCCTGACTGCACGTCCCTGCTTCAGCAGCAATTGTATACACTTGATAATAATAGTGCCAAACCAACATTTGGTAAGGCTATCACACTTTTACATATGGAAAGTAGATACTAACCTAGGGCCTGATTCAGAGTTGCAAGCAAAGCTAAAAAGCACACAACTGGGCAAAACCATATTACTTCAGGTGGGGCTGATGAAACATGTGCAGAGAGAGGTATATATTTGGGTGGAGTGTGTTCAAACTGAAACTAAATTGCAGTGTAAAAATAAAGCCGTCCAGTATTTGTGGGCTACATGCAAAAGCAGCCAGTATTTATCCTGCACAGAAAACATAACCACCCAAATCTAAATCTCTGCATATGTAATATCAGCCCCACCTGCACTGCAACATGGTTTTGCCCAGTTGTGTGCTTTTTGGCTTTACTTGCAACTCTGAATCAGGCCCCTACAGTAGTTCCAGTAAATCACATGAAATGTCCATTGTAAATGCATTAGGATCTATTTCATTTTAAAAATGTTGAGGCAGAAATTAGCAACTTGTTTCTTCAACTTTGGAACTTAGGCCCTCATTCCGAGTTGTTCGCTCGTTGCTGAGTTTTGCTATATTGTGATTAGTCGCTTACTGCGCATGCGCAAGGTTCGCAGAGCGCATGCGCTTAGTTATTTTACTCAAAAGTTAGGTATTTTACTCACGGCATAACAAGGATTTTTCATCGTTCTGGTGATCGGAGTGTGATTGACAGTAAGTGGGTGTTTCTGGGCGGAAACTTGCCATTTTATGGGAGTGTGCGAAAAAACGCTGGCGTTTCTGGGAAAAACGAGGGAGTGTCTGAAGAAACGGGGGAGTGTCTGGGCGAACGCTGGGTGTGTTTGTGACATCAAACCAGGAACGAAACTGACTGAACTGATCGCAATGGCTGAGTAAGTCTGGAGCTACTCAGAAACTGCTAAGAAATTTCTATTCGCAAATCTGCTAATCTTTCGTTCGCAATTCTGCTAAGCTAAGATATACTCCCAGAGGGTTGCGGCTTAGCGTGTGCAATGCTGCTAAAATCTGCTAACGAGCGAACAACTTGGAATGAGGGCCTTAATACTGAATGAGATGATGTTTAATTAGTAACTAAGTGAAATGTGGTGAAAACATAATATTTCCTTATTGATTTGAAGTAAATTTAAACACTACATTAATGAGCACAATGCTGCTGATAAAAACTAAATAAACTTTTAGAGTATAATAAATGCAGAAAAGGCACAAAAACACCTACTGTACTGTCATAAAAGGTAAACTATATCCTACTGTAAAACAGAAATAACAAAAATTGTGTAGAAAGAACCAATACATTCTTGGAGTGAAAACTTTCAGTGCAGAGACCTGTTACTCGGATTCTCCAGAGTCCAGACAATGGACCTGATTCAGGTTGGATCGCTATAAGCGATCCAACTGCAAAAAGTACGGTCAGGATGCAGGCGCATGCGCAGAGCACATCCTGTGCATGCACCTGCATATTCTGCGGTTGCCCGCAGAAAATGCAAATGCCTCTGCCTGTCAACTCCGTTTCCAAGGCGCAGACGGAACGTTGCAGGGGCATGGCTTCAAAAGAGGGAGTGTGACAGCATGAATGGGGACGTGATCGGGGTGGCTGCATGATATCACACGCAGCCGCCATGATCAGAAATATGGTGGCGGGCTTCCTTCGGGCGCAGCCAAGCTGCGACAGCAGGAGGCTACCCCATTTTTTGCAATCAAGCAGAAATTGCAGTGCAACCGCAATTTCTGCTTGGTCGAGGGGAAGGGGCGGCGGTCAGCATACTGGGTGGCCTTGCCCTGCGATGGGCGGCCCCCAGCATACGATCACAATCCTTACTGAATTAGGCCCAATATGTTGAACTTCACCCTTGTTATGAAGTTCCAAAGTATAACATCAGTGGATTGTGCAAGAACTAATGAAACTCCAACTTATAAGCGTTTCACACTGAGCTGCAACGTCCTAAAGACAGCCATTTTTGTTGATTACTGCAGCTGAGTAGATGGGTGGAGTTTGGATGGAAAACCCCTCTTTGTGATAAAATTATGCATAACACACTCCTATTTCATTTTACCCCAAGGCACCATTGGTTTCACTACAATACAATTGCAATGCACAATATATACTCTTTGGCCCTCATTCCGAGTTGTTCGCTCGCAAGCTGTTTTTAGCAGCTTTACACACGCTAAGCCGCCGCCTACTGGGAGTGAATCTTAGCATCTTAAAATTGCGAACGAAAGATTCTCAAAATTGCGATTACACACCTCTTAGCAGTTTCTGAGTAGCTTCAACCTTACTCGGCATCTGCGATCAGTTCAGTGCTTGTCGTTCCTGGTTTGACGTCACAAACACACCCAGCGTTCGCCCAGACACTCCTCCGTTTCTCCAGCCACTCCCGCGTTTTTCCCAGAAACGGTAGCGTTTTTTCACACACACCCATAAAACGGCCAGTTTCCGCCCAGAAACACCCACTTCCTGTCAATCACATTACGATCACCAGAACGAAGAAAAAACCGTGAGTAAAATTCCTAACTGCATAGCAAATTTACTTGGCGCAGTCGCAGTGCGAACATTGCGCATGCGCACTAAGCGGAAAATCGCTGCGATGCGAAGAAATTTACCGAGCGAACAACTCGGAATGACCTCCTTAGTAAGAGGGATTATAGGCCCTCATTCCGAGTCGTTCGCTCGTTCTTTTTTTTCGCATCGCAGTGAAAATCAGCTTAGAGCGCATGCGCAATGTTCGCACTGCGACTGCGCTAAGTAATTCTGCTATGAAGAAAGGATTTTTACTCACGGCTTTTTGTTCGCACCGGCGAACGTAGTGTGATTGACAGGAAATGGGTGTTACTGGGCGGAAACACGGCGTTTTATGGGCGTGTGGCTGAAAACGCTACAGTTTCCGGAAAAAACGCAGGAGTGGCCGGAGAAACGGGGGAGTGTCTGGGCGAACGCTGGGAGTGTTTGTGACGTCAAACCAGGAACGACAAGCACTGAACTGATCGCACAGGCAGAGTAAGTCTGGAGCTACTCTAAAACTGCTAAGTTTTTTTTGTTCGCAATATTGCGTAAACTTCGTTCGCACTTTTAAGATGCTAAGATACACTCCCAGTAGGCGTAGACTAAGCGTGTGTAACTCTGCTAAATTCGCCTTGCGACCGATCAACTCGGAATGAGGGCCATAATGGCCCTCATTCCGAGTTGATCGGTCGCAAGGCGAATTTAGCAGAGTTACACACGCTTAGTCTACGCCTACTGGGAGTGTATCTTAGCATCTTAAAAGTGCGAACGAAGTTTACGCAATATTGCGAACAAAAAAAACTTAGCAGTTTTAGAGTAGCTCCAGACTTACTCTGCCTGTGCGATCAGTTCAGTGCTTGTCGTTTCTGGTTTGACGTCACAAACACTCCCAGCGTTCGCCCAGACACTCCCCCGTTTCTCCGGCCACTCCTGCGTTTTTTCCGGAAACGGTAGCGTTTTCAGCCACACGCCCATAAAACGCCGTGTTTCCGCCCAGTAACACCCATTTCCTGTCAATCACACTACGTTCGCCGGTGCGAACAAAAAGCCGTGAGTAAAAATCCTTTCTTCATAGCAGAATTACTTAGCGCAGTCGCAGTGCGAACATTGCGCATGCGCTCTAAGCTGATTTTCACTGCGATGCGAAAAAAAAGAACGAGCGAACGACTCGGAATGAGGGCCAATGTTTTATGTATTACTACAAGTGCTCAGAATTTGTGTTTAAAAAATGTGAGTAAACAGTAATATGCAGCATAATTTGTGATTTTACTTTTATTCATATACGGAATTTAGAAAAGTTAGAGTACCCCTATTTACTATAAGTGTAACTATAAATAAAAATAACTCTCTAAAATGGGCATTCAGTTACCCTTCTCAGACTTAATTTATGCTCTTTATATAGAAGAATCCATGATCTGAAGCTCAAATTAAGCAGTTTGTGACAAACAAGGTATTTTACATATGCCTACCAGAAATAATTGATATAGTTCATGCTTTTGTGTGTTATACTTGTTTTAATATTTGCATTTAAAAGCAAAGTTGCATTCAGGCTTTAGGCTACATCAATCTCTCTCCTAAGGAACAGCAGACATGAAAAACTCAACTTAAGCGGGGTAAGCTTTAAAGTCACATACAACTTTAGATTAGAGATGTGCACAGGACGCTTTTCAGTTTTTGTGTTTTGGTTTTGGATCTGGAACTTCGTTCGTGTTTTGGATCTGGATTTTCAAAAGGGTGGTTTTGGATCTGGATTTTTTTCAAAACAAACAAACAAACAAAAAAACAGCTACAATCACAGAATTCGGTGGTATTTTTCATCCTACAGTATTATTAACTTCAATGACATTCATTTCTAAACACCCCACACCTCACATAATTGTTTTTATACCAAAAGGTTGCACCGAAGTAGCTGGATGACTAAGCTAAGCGACACAAGTGGGCAGCACAAACACGTGGCCCATCTAGCAGTGGCACTGCAGTGGCAGACAGGATGGCAGTTTTAAAAACTAGGCCCCAAAGAGCACACAATGCAAATAAAAAAAGAGGTGCAAGATGGAATTGTCCTTGGGCCCCCCACCCACCCTTATGTTGTTTAAACAGGACATGCACAGTTTAATAAACCCATAATTTCAGCGACAGGTGGTCCTCCTGGAAAAAGCTCGCCAAGTTCTCCGAATCATAGCTAGCTACAAACATACCACCTCCATATTTAATGACTTTTCACATTATGAGAAGAGGCAAGAGGAAGAGGACAGTGTCAAGAATGTTATTAAAAATTAGAGAATCACACGCAATCCGGAACAACACACATGCATTCACCTCCATTCCTATATTGGTCAGGAACAGAAGGAGAGAGAATTGACTGCATAGGAAAGGAAAGAGTTAAACATCTGGTGAGGGGTGGACCTAGCTGTTAGGAAAGTACAGCCTTTTTAAGGGGAGGGTTTGATATATATATAGGGAAGGTGAGGCCATCTTAGTTCTCTTGGTGGTGATTTGCTTGTGAGTGGGTGAGTGCTGCATGGCAGGACATTCCCAACTTTTATTGTGCTTTCCCTGGAGCTCATGGAATTTTCTTAAAACTCTCTCCCCCGCATCCCTCCTCTGCTCCTTCACCAGTGTGTATTTTAAAGGCGGCCTTGCCGCTTGGGTGTTCGTGCGAGAGGCAGGCGGTGGCTCAGTGGTTAGAGGCTCTGACTATGGAGCAGCTCAGTGCTGCGGAGCCCGGTTTTGATCCCAGCTGCAGCCACTGATGCTTGCCCGGGCATGGGAAGGGATTTATGGTGGGCTTTGTCAGTGATCCCCTCATAGTGTCACCCATGCTGGAGAGAAGCGCTGCTCCGAACCATTAGCAGGTCCCCGTAGGCCTGACCGCTGAAGTGAGCTGCACATAGTGCTGCCAGGGCAGTTTTGCCTGCCGGGCGCGAGCGGCGAAGTGGGCCAGGAGGCCTGTCTGGCTGCCCGGAGGGAGTAGGACATCAGCCCTCACCTCCGGGCGCTGCTGAGGGATTGCAGTGTAGGGTGCCCGCGGGCGCGCGCAGGCGCGCCGTGCCAGGCACTCGTCCGTGGAGCCGCACTCGGCTCCGACTTCTTCCCCCTTGCCGAGGCATGGTAGAGGTGCCGGGCGGGGGGAGGGAGCCGAGCGGGAGACTGGTTAGTGCCGAGCGAGGCCTGTCGCGGGGTGTCGCCCGGCGGTGGAGCTTAGATCTCGGCCGGGAGTTCGTGGGCCGGAAGCAGTGGGCGCGCAGCGGCGCCGCAGGCCTCCTGGTCTCCCCAGCTCTCTCCCCTACAGCCGGAACCCAGCGCGGGGAGGGGGGGGGGAGAGGGGCAGAGATCAACCAGGTGATAGGGAAGCACAAGCAAGCGGCCTCTCCCGATGCGGGCCCCCCCCCCCCAGTTGGCGGAGGTAGCTCCGGCCAGCGGGGAGGTGGTGCCCGCAGGTAGGAGGAGAGGCATGGCGGAGAGGGTCCCGGGGACCGTGTGCGAGGAGGTGATTGGCGGGAATCCGAGCCGCAAGATATCAGCGGCGCTGGTGGTTCCCCACCGGGCCGACCTGTGCGCCGGACAGCGGGGCCCCGTTTGGCAAGTTTTAGGACGCCGGGCGGATCGGCGCACGCCGACGCCGGCCCGGCAAACCACGGGGGACGACGCCGCGTCGAGGGGTGGCCCTTACACTCCCGGAACGCTGGCGGCGGCCCTGGCGGCGCTGGGGCCGCAGGCCGCGGCTCCGGAGCTGGCCGACGGTTCCGGCACGGCGGCTGGTGGTTCAGGTGCGCGGACAATGTCGGCAGCCCAGTGGGTTGCGCGCGCCTGCCGGGAGCTGGAGTGGCGCGTCGCAGCTCCATCAGCAGCCCGGACGGGGGTGAGCGGGAGCATTTATCGGAGAAGCCTGCCCCCCGGGGTGCTAGGCGCGCTGTGACTGCTGTCTGGGTCCTCTGCTCCTTTTTCTCCTGCAGGTGAGCGTGAAGACGTGGAGAGGACGGGGTCGGAGAATGAGGATGTCGTTTTGGCCAACGCCTGAGGAATCCGGGTCCGAACAGTCGACGGCCTCAGGTGAGGTGGAGCGGTGGGGGTCGGGCTCTTGCACGCGCTCAAGTTCCCGCAGCTCTTCCTTTTCTTCCTCTCCTTCTATGTCATCGCAAGCGTCCGGAGCCAGTAGCACGACTAGGGCGAAAACACGGGCGACAAAATACGCCAAGCGGGCGGAGGGGTGGCAGGAGCGGCGGTAGAGGCGTAGACGGCGTAGCGGGGATGCTCGTAGGGCCAAGAAGCGACGTGATCTGCCCGGGGTAGTCCGCTGCGAGTATACTGCCGTAATGCGGGGGCTGAGGGACAGCTGCCGTAGGAAGATTCGCAGGGGTGACTACGTGGATGTAGTCATCTTGACGAAAGACACGAAGAAAGACTTTAAGTCGGCGGCAGCAAGGAAGGGCATCGGGGCCGAGGCCTTACGCATCTTCGGCAATTGGCTGGCCGGTTTTGGGTCTTCGCGGCTTGTAACCTGGAAGGTAGGCCGTACGAGCACATGAATATCTTTCGGTACCTGCATCTCGTACATGATATGCAACGCACATCGTCGGGTACTGAAAGGCGTAGGTACGTCAAAGAGTTTCGGGTGAAGCAAGATGGGTTACAGGTTATGGACTTTGGGTTCAAGGACGTAGACGTCTGGCTCAAGGTCACTCGAGCTTCTAGGGGCGGACGGGCTCCGCACGGGGTCGTCCTCCCAAGGTCCCGGCGCGGGCGGCGGATCGGCCAAGCCAGGTAGGTCGGCCGTTCGTACAGGGGGACAGGCCGCCGCAAAGGGAAAGTGCTTCGCGTTTAACAACGCGGAATGTTCCTACGGCATGCAGTGTCGTTTTCGACACTCATGCCTGCAATGTGGCGGTTCCCACCCGGCCTCCTTCTGCTTCAAAGGCAGTCGGCAGGGGGCCCGGGGTAAGCAGACTTACCCCAGACAGGCAGCGGGCGGGAGCGCTCCGCAGAGCTCCAACACCAATTAAATTGGGGACTATGGGCCGGTGGTTGGACTGGTATCCGAATAGGGAGGATGCAAAATTTTTGTTTTCCGGTTTTCAGTTTGGGTTTCGCTTGCCTGTTGCGAGCGAGGTGTCCGTGCGGGCCCAGCGGAACCTTCAGTCTGCCGAACCTTGCCGTTAGTGCTGCGGGAGAAAGTGGATAAGTAGGGCGGGTTGGGCAGGATGGAGGGACCGTCTATATCGCCCCCGGTGGATGACTTGGTCATCTCTCCAGTGGGGGTGGTTCCCAAGAGGACTCCAGGCGCTTTCCGGCTCATTCAGCAGCTATCTTACCCGTCGGGGGCGTCGGTCAATCGTTTGACGATGCGTTGGAGATGGTCCGCAGTTATGGGTCTGGGGCCCTCTTGGCTAAGATTGATGTTGAGTCCGCTTTTCGGTTGCTGCCGTTACATCCCGGTGGGTAGTCATCCGGACTCATTCCGTTTTATGGGCTTCCGGATTGGGGCGGAGTATTTCATCGATAAATGTTTGCCGATGGGATGTTCCGTTTCATGCTCATTTTTCGAGCGCTTTAGCACGTTTCTGCATTGGTGCGTGGAGTCTTCGTCAGGCGGTCACGGGGTTGCCCAAAACCTCGATGATTTCCTGTGTGCGGGTCCGGCTAATGATGCAAGGTGCGGCGACTTGCTGTTTAGCATCCGGGCTCTTTTTTTACCACTTCGGTGTTCCCGTAGCCGTGGACAAAACGGAGGGTCCGGCCTCCTGCCTGTCAATTTTGGGGATTGAAATTGACACGGTGGCAGGAGAGTGTCGCCTGCCCCGGGACAAGGTCTCGAAGCTCCGCGAAACCATTTGCCGGTTCAACGGCTCGCGTAAAGTTACGCTGCGGCAGGCGCAGTCCTTGCTGGGCATGCTGAACTTTGCTTGTCGGGTAAAACTGATGGGCAGGGTTTTCTGCCGGAAGCTTGAGAGGGCGACGGCGGGGTGTGCCAGGCCTCATCATTTCGTGCGTTTGTCCTCCGAATTAAAAAGGGATTTGGCCGTTTGGGCCTCGTTCCTGGAGGATTTCAATGGAGTGAGCATATGGCAAGCGCCAACGGTGGACAGCGAGCGGTTGCTACTGACGCTGCAGGTGCCTCTGGATTCGGTTGCTTTTTGGACGGGCTCCGCACGGGGTCGTCTGCCCAAGGTCCCGGCGCGGGCGGCGGATCGGCCAAGCCAGGTAGGTCGGCCGTTCGTACAGGGGGACAGGCCGCCGCAAAGGGAAAGTGCTTCGCGTTTAACAACGCGGCATGTTCCTACGGCATGCAGTGTCGTTTTCGACACTCATGCCTGCAATGTGGCGGTTCCCACCCGGCCTCCTTCTGCTTCAAAGGCAGTCGGCAGGGGGCCCGGGGTAAGCAGACTTACCCCAGACAGGCAGCGGGCGGGAGCGCTCCGCAGAGCTCCAACACCAATTAAATTGGGGACTATGGGCCGGTCGTTGGACTGGTATCCGAATAGGGAGGATGCAAAATTTTTGTTTTCCGGTTTTTAGTTTGGGTTTCGCTTGCCTGTTGCGAGCGAGGTGTCCGTGCGGGCCCAGCGGAACCTTCAGTCTGCCGAACCTTGCCGTTAGTGCTGCGGGAGAAAGTGGATAAGTAGGTGTTATGCACACCAGTGCCTGCAGGAAAGTACTGGTGTCAGAACTGTTATGCACTCCAGTGTCTGCAGGAATGTACTGGTGTTTGAACTGTTATGCAAAACAAATGGACTCACAGACAAACAGGGGAATATGACATAACGTACACCGAAGGTAATAGGGTAACAAAATACACGCAAAGTGAACAGAGAAGCCCAGAGGCTAAGGAACTGGGTATCTCCCTTGTATTAGAACTGCACAGATGGAAAAAGCAAGATGTTGTGTTTTAATACATAGAGAACCCGAAATGCTGTTGCTAAGGGCAACAGCAAAACCCTAAAGGGTTACCAACGGGTGTGGCAGTAAACTCCTTGGTCAGAGATGGAATGATAGACACAAGGAGAGTCTCCACAATCCTATTTCTCACTTGCAGTGCACAGGTTTTAGCTTACTGCCACTAAACTGACCCCTGACACCTAGCACAGTGAGACAGGATTAGACAGGCAAGTCTTAGAATACAGCCGCAAACTTGCTAAGTTCACAGAGTAGTAACAGAACCCCAGCAAGCTAAACGACTGACTCCAGTCTTACTGCTAGGTCTGGATTGGCAGAGTGTAATACCAAATCCCCAGGCCTATTTGCAGTAAGCAACAAACAAATACAAAGCTACACAGTACTGGCTAACTTTCATGAACTGACTAACCAACAAAGATTCAGCAGCATCTGCTTACCCTGAAAAGAGGCCTTATAAAGCAGGTGCTGTCCACGCCCCACTCAGACCTCACAGACTGTGAGCACAAAAACCAGCACCGGATCCCCTGCCGTGCACAGAGCCTATAACCACTGCACAGCAAAAGACCCGAACCGGAGTATCAGCTGCGCTCAGGTTACTCCACTAGCACTTGTCTCCCGGTTGCCATGACGACGTGGCAGCACAGGGCAGGAGACCCTAACAGTACCCCCCCTCTGACGAGGGGTCAAAGAACCCCTACCACCGGGTTTATCGGGGAACTGCGAGAAGAAAGAGCGTATCAGTCTGGGGGCATGAAGATCACAACTGCGCACCCACGACCGCTCCTCCGGGCCATACCCCTTCCAGTGCACCAAAAATGACAGCCGACCCCGAACCACCTTGGAGTCAAGAATCCTTTCAACAACAAACTCCCTCTGGCCACGTATCAGAAGAGGGGAAGGTCTTCCACTGGAAGAAGGATTACTAATCGCCCGTTTTAAAAGGGAACAATGAAATGTTTTATTGATACCCAAAGAACGGGGCAGATCTAACTGAAATGCCACCGGATTGATAACCCTGGTGATCTTATAAGGGCCGATGAACCGGGGCCCTAACTTATGAGATGGCTGTCTCAACTTCAAATTCTTGGTAGACAACCAGACGAAGTCTCCTAATTTGAAGCTGCAGGGTCTTTTCCGCTTATCAAAAACCCTTTTGGTCACTAATGACACAGACACAAGGGCTTTCTTCACTTTCCGCCAAATACCTCTAAGGACCGAAACCACAGAGGAACCACCAGGCATGGAGTCCAGGGGGTCAAAAGAATTGGCCTTAGGATGATGCCCATACACACAAAGGAAGGGAGAGATCCCTGTAGCAGAGTGAGCCGCGTTGTTATAGGCAAACTCCGCCATGGACAGATGAGCAACCCAGTCAGTCTGACACTTGGAGACATAACACCTGAGGAACTGCTCCAAGGACTGGTTCACCCTTTCAGTCTGCCCATTAGACTGCGGATGGTAGCCTGACGACAAGCTGACAGAAATCTGGAGATCGGAACAAAATGCCCTCCAGAATTTGGCCACAAACTGGGATCCGCGGTCAGAGACCACATCAAGTGGCAACCCGTGGAGACGCACAACATGCAGCATAAATAATTCAGACAGGCGTCTGGCTGATGGCAGCCCAACCAGTGGAACGAAGTGCGCCATCTTCGAAAACCTGTCAACGACAACCCAGATGGCTGTCATCCCCGAGGATTTGGGCAAGTCCACCACAAAATCCATTGAAATGTGGGTCCATGGCTTAGATGGGATAGAGAGTGGATGTAATGGGCCAACAGGAACCCCTCTAGGAGTCTTATTTCGGGCACAGATGTCACATGCCCGAACCCACTGATCCACATCCTTAGCCACCGAGGGCCACCACACCGCCCTAGATAGCAACTCCCGAGTTCTGGCAATACCCGGGTGACCTGCCGACTTCTTGGCATGGAATTCCAGGAACACTCGCTGTCTTAACCTAGGAGGCACAAACAAAAGACCTACCGGAAGGTCTGGAGGAGCCTGCTCCTGTGCTCTAAGGACTAATGATAAGAGGTCCTGGGTAATGCCCACTTTAATACATGATGGGGAAACAATGGGCAACGGCTCCTCGGTGGTCTCCTGGATTGGAGCAAAACTCCGCGAGAGCGCATCAGCCTTGATGTTTTTTGACCCAGGGCGATATGTTATCAAAAAATTAAAGCGAGCAAAAAACAAAGCCCATCGTGCCTGCCTGGCATTGAGACGCTTCGCTGACTCTAAATATGCCAGATTCTTATGGTCAGTGAGAATTGAGACCACAAACTTAGCCCCCTCAAGCCAGTGTCTCCACTCCTCGAGTGCATCCTTAATAGCCAACAATTCCCGGTTACCCACGTCATAATTCATCTCGGCAGGCGAAAATTTACGGGAAAAGTAAGCACAGGGATGAAGGCGATTATCAGACACTCCCATCTGAGAAAGCACTGCCCCAATACCCATCTCAGAGGCATCCACCTCCACCACAAAAGGACGCTCTGGATCTGGGTGTCGCAGCACCTTGGCCGAAACAAATGCCCTTTTGAGACGGGCAAAAGCCGCTTTAGCCTCACAAGACCAGTGAGCAACATCCGCCCCTTTCTTAGTGAGTGCCACCAAGGGCGCCACTATAGACGAAAATCCAGCGATAAATCGTCTATAAAAATTCGCAAAGCCCAGGAAACGCTGAAGCGCCTTCAAACTAGTGGGCTGCACCCAATCAAGGACTGCCTGTACCTTGGAACCCTCCATTTGGAAACCTTCTGGGGAGATAATATATCCTAGAAATGCGATTTGCTGAACTTCAAATTCGCACTTCTCCAGCTTCGCCCCAAGCCGGTGGTCTCTGAGTTTCTGGAGGACTAAGCGTACATGCTTCCGATGTTCCTCCAGGGAATGGGAGAAGATTAGGATGTCATCTAAGTATACAACTAAGAATCTATCCAAATATTCCCTGAGCACATCATTCATGAAATCCTGGAAGACTGCCGGGGCATTACAGAGCCCAAAAGGCATCACCAAATATTCATAATGCCCTGAGTGGGTATTAAAGGCAGTCTTCCATTCACCCCCCTCTCTTATTCGGATTAGATTGTACGCACCGCGTAGGTCAATCTTAGAAAAAATGGTGGCAGTACGAAGCTGGTCAAACAAGACCGAAATGAGAGGCAGTGGGTATGAGTTTTTAATCGTGATACGGTTCAATTCCCTGAAGTCGATGCAGGGTCGCAACGAACCGTCCTTTTTACCCACGAAGAAGAACCCCGACCCAACTGGAGACTGTGAAGGTCTGATAAATCCCTTAGACAAGTTCTCCTGAATGTACTCTGCCATAGCCTGAGTCTCAGGACGTGACAGGGAGTACAACCTGCTCTTGGGAAGCTTAGCATTTGGCAACAAATCAATGGCACAGTCATAGGGGCGATGGGGAGGTAGTACCTCTGCAACTTTTTTGGAGAACACGTCCGCAAAATCTGCATAACACCCTGGCAATCCTGGCAAACTTAGCTGCGAGAGCCTGACTGGAAGGCTCAAGCAACTCCTGAAACAATCAGTACCCCAACTAAGAATCTCCCCAGAGACCCAGTCAAATTGAGGATTGTGGGCCCTTAACCAGGGTAACCCCAACACCAATGGGGCAAAAGTACAGACAGTCACATAAAAGGACAATTTTTCAGAGTGTGTGGCTCCAATAAACAAAGAAATCTGGCTAGTGCAAGAGGTAATTTTACCTTGGGATAATGGTTCCCCGTTTAACCCACAAATCTCAATTTCCGATGCCAAGGGTACTAAGGGAACAGAGTGTTTCAGGGCGAATTGGCGGTCCATAAAAACCCCGTCGGCCCCACTGTCCACAAAGGCCTCAGTCTTGACAGTTTGACCGAGGATCTTCAAGGTCACCGGAATGATAAAAGTCTTCTTGGGAAATTCTGACTTCTGGCCTGACAGGATATTTCCCATCACCCTCAGGCCCTGAAGTTTTCCGGCTTTTCTGGGCATGATACTACCACATGACCTTTATTCCCACAGTACAAACACAACCCCTGCTGTCTCCTCCGCGTCTTCTCACGCGAGGAGAGGCGGGTAGCCCCAATCTGCATAGGCTCCTCAGAAAATTCCTCAGAGTCTGAGGTTCCCTTGGGAAGGAAGGAAATCTCAGTCTCCCTTTCAAGCCTACGCTCTCTCAGCCGTCTATCCACCCGGATGGATAACTGCATGAGCTGATCCAAGCTATCAAGCAAGGGATATTGTACCAGTTGGTCTTTTATCTGGTTAGAAAGACCTCTTCGGTACTGGTGTCTCAGGGCTGGGTCATTCCACTGGGTATCATGGGCCAACCTCCGAAACTCCGTACAGTAAACCTCAACTGGCCTTCGCCCTTGCTTAAGGATCGAAATCTGAGCCTCGGCTGAGGCCGTCTTGTCAGGGTCATCATACAACATGCCCAGTGCCGTAAAAAAAGCATCAACACTTTTAAGCGACGGACAGTCAGGCTGCAACCCATATGCCCAGACCTGTGGGTCTCCTTGTAGCAAGGAAATCACTATGCCCACCCGCTGAATCTCCGACCCAGAAGACTGAGGCCTAAGCCGGAAGTATAGCTTGCAGCTCTCCTTGAAACAAAAGAACTGCGAGCGATCTCCAGAAAAACGATCCGGGAGATTTACTTTCGGCTCCTTAACCCCTGCAGGTGCTGCTGCTGCGGGAGCTCCACCAGCAGCCTGGGAGGTGTGCATTTTAATGGACAAATCATTAAATTGTCGAGTCAGGACCAGCACCTGATCGACCACCTGTTGCAACGTATTTTGAGGGGTATGCTCCATATTCCCACAAAATTTCAACAGGAGTATTAGGCTGCTGAATATGTTATGCACACCAGTGCCTGCAGGAAAGTACTGGTGTCAGAACTGTTATGCACTCCAGTGTCTGCAGGAATGTACTGGTGTTTGAACTGTTATGCAAAACAAATGGACTCACAGACAAACAGGGGAATATGACATAACGTACACAGAAGGTAATAGGGTAACAAAATACACACAAAGTGAACAGAGAAGCCCAGAGGCTAAGGAACTGGGTATCTCCCTTGTATTAGAACTGCACAGATGGAAAAAGCAAGATGTTGTGTTTTAATACATAGAGAACCCGAAATGCTGTTGCTAAGGGCAACAGCAAAACCCTAAAGGGTTACCAACGGGTGTGGCAGTAAACTCCTTGGTCAGAGATGGAATGATAGACACAAGGAGAGTCTCCACAATCCTATTTCTCACTTGCAGTGCACAGGTTTTAGCTTACTGCCACTAAACTGACCCCTGACACCTAGCACAGTGAGACAGGATTAGACAGGCAAGTCTTAGAATACAGCCGCAAACTTGCTAAGTTTACAGAGTAGTAACAGAACCCCAGCAAGCTAAACGACTGACTCCAGTCTTACTGCTAGGTCTGGATTGGCAGAGTGTAATACCAAATCCCCAGGCCTATTTGCAGTAAGCAACAAACAAATACAAAGCTACACAGTACTGGCTAACTTTCATGAACTGACTAACCAACAAAGATTCAGCAGCATCTGCTTACCCTGAAAAGAGGCCTTATAAAGCAGGTGCTGTCCACGCCCCACTCAGACCTCACAGACTGTGAGCACAAAAACCAGCACCGGATCCCCTGCCGTGCACAGAGCCTATAACCACTGCACAGCAAAAGACCCGAACCGGAGTATCAGCTGCGCTCAGGTTACTCCACTAGCACTTGTCTCCCGGTTGCCATGACGACGTGGCAGCACAGGGCAGGAGACCCTAACAGTAGGGCGGGTTGGGCAGTATGGAGGGACCGTCTATATCTCCCCCGGTGGATGACTTGGTCATCTCTCCAGTGGGGGTGGTTCCCAAGAGGACTCCAGGCGCTTTCCGGCTCATTCAGCAGCTATCTTACCCGTCGGGGGCGTCGGTCAATCGTTTGACGATGCGTTGGAGATGGTCCGCAGTTATGGGTCTGGGGCCCTCTTGGCTAAGATTGATGTTGAGTCCGCTTTTCGGTTGCTGCCGTTACATCCCGGTGGGTAGTCATCCGGACTCATTCCGTTTTATGGGCTTCCGGATTGGGGCGGAGTATTTCATCGATAAATGTTTGCCGATGGGATGTTCCGTTTCATGCTCATTTTTCGAGCGCTTTAGCACGTTTCTGCATTGGTGGGTGGAGTCTTCGTCAGGCGGTCACGGGGTTGCCCATTACCTCGATGATTTCCTGTGTGCGGGTCTGGCTAATGATGCAAGGTGCGGCGACTTGCTGTTTAGCATCCGGGCTCTTTTTTTACCACTTCGGTGTTCCCGTAGCTGTGGACAAAACGGAGGGTCCGGCCTCCTGCCTGTCAATTTTGGGGATTGAAATTGACACGGTGGCAGGAGAGTGTCGCCTGCCCCGGGACAAGGTCTCGAAGCTCCGCGAAACCATTTGCCGGTTCAACGGCTCGCGTAAAGTTATGCTGCGGCAGGCGCAGTCCTTGCTGGGCATGCTGAACTTTGCTTGTCGGGTAATACTGATGGGCAGGGTTTTCTGCTGGAAGCTTGAGAGGGCGACGGCGGGGTGTGCCAGGCCTCATCATTTCGTGCGTTTGTCCTCCGAATTAAAAAGGGATTTGGCCGTTTGGGCCTCGTTCCTGGAGGATTTCAACGGAGTGAGCATATGGCAAGCACCAACGGTGGACAGCGAGCGGTTGCTACTGACGCTGCAGGTGCCTCTGGATTCGGTTGCTTTTTGGAGGGATCTTGGTGCGCGGCATCCTGGCCGGCAAACTGGCATAGCGAGGGTCTAACAAAAGATCTGGTGCTTCTGGAGCTTTTTCCCATTATGGTAGCGTTGGAGGTCTGGGGCGATCGGTTGGCTAATCGCAGCATATTGTTTAGATGCGATAATCTGGGCGTGGTGCATGCGATTAATAACCAGAGGGCAAAATCGCTGGTGGTTCTGCGGGTGCTTGGGCAATTGCTTTTGCTATGGTTCCGGGCACAACACGTGCCCGGTTTGGAGAACGGAATTGCCGACGCTTTGTCGCGTGGACAGTGGGAGAGGTTTTGGGTTTTGGCACCCGAGGCCGAGGAGCAAGGTTTTCACTGTCCCGGTTATGTTTGGCAGGTGATCGGGCCGGACTGGAGGGTCTAGCGTTGCGGTCAGTCGCGCCAGCCACGCTCAGGGCTTACGGACAAGCTTGGAGCGAGTGGGAGGAGTTTGTCCAAGGTCGTCAGCAACAAGGTAAGAGCAGGCATCGGCTGATGCTTTCTTTTATTTGGCAGCTTTACGTTTCCGGTAGGTCCCGAGCGGTGGTATCACGGTACTTGTCTGGGGTCTCATTTTTCTGCAAGCTGCGAGGCGTCCCTGATGTGACAAAAAGCGAGGTTCTGCGGAAGGCAATGAAAGGGTGGGCGCGGGTAGCGCCGACGCCACCAGATAGGAGGCGGCCCATCGATGCGGCTTTGTGGCCGGCCGTCATCGCGGCGGTGGGGCGAGTCGCGTCGTCCAGGTTTGAGGCGCTTTTGTTCAGTTTGGCGTTCTCAATGGCTTACCACGGGGCCTTTAGGGTTTCGGAGTTGGTAGCGCCTTCCAAGAGAGCAGATTCGCGCATGCTGGTCGGAGACGTTTGTAGTGGGTGAGAGGTCCTTGCTGTACAGATTGCGGCGCTCTAAGACGGACCAAGTGGGGAGAGGGCGCTGGGTCACTATGGTTCCAGCGCAAGAGGAGAGCGTTTGCCCAGTAGGTCTGGCAATGCAATATGTGGTGGTGCGACCCGTTAGGGAGGGGTCATGGCTATTGCATTATGACGGGCTGCCAGTGACGAAATACCAGTTCCGTTGGATGCTGAGTCGGACGCTGCGTTCGGTACCCATTCCTTTCGAATAGGCGCGGCGACGTCGGCTGCTGCGGCGGGTTTCTCCAGAACTGAAATCCAGGCGGTGGGGCGATGGAAGTCGTCAAGTTACAGACGATATATTCGCCCCGTTGCATGAGAGGTCGGATTGCGCTTAGTGCCTTGTTTGATTTGCAATGTATTATGTTGTTCCAGTTCTGTGAGTTATGGTGTTGTGCGTCTGTTGGTGTTTCTCCCTTTTGTTATCCTACTCAGGGATTAGCTACTCGCCGTTGCTGGCATGAGTCGGCAGCGGGGGTCTGGAGTTATTTTGCGATTTTTTGCCGGACTTGACGGACTGAATTCTAATCTACAATTCGGCTAATCTGTTCTAATCAGAGTCCCTCAGCAGGTCTTTACGCTTTCACCTCCAGCTGAGTTATTACATGTGTTTCCCATTTTATACCCCCCCCCCCTGCTTAATTTCGTTTGTTTTTATTTGAACTTCCCCCTTTGTGTGTCTATTTGCGCTTTAAATTGGCAACGAAGCATGGTGCAGATCGGCTAGGCCGTGACTGCTGCAATAGCGAGAACTAAAGTTTTTCTTTTGGCAGATCCTTCAGTGAAAGCAATTAATAAGCCTTTTTAGTAATCAATTTTACCCCTCTTTTCCCCTTCAGGTTGGTTTGAAGACAATTTGGCTATTTGGGTGGTTGGCCACTCTTACATTTACTGGGCAGCCAGGTTTGTGGCCTCGGAAGGGGCTCAGGCGTTGCTTGGAGCGCAGGGTGTCAGATGGCTTGGCTGGCGAGGGATGATGTGGAGCGAGCTGAGGAGTAGGTTAGTTAGTCAGGCCAGCAAGCATGGAGTTCCTAGGGTCTTGGTTGTCCATCTAGGTGGCAACGACCTGGGGAAGAAGACATCCTTGGATCTGCGGTGGGCCATGATACAGGATCTGGCAAGTGTGGCCGCAGTATGGACCAATTGTGTGTTGGTTTTTTCAATGATGGTGCCAAGGTTGTGTTGGAGGGGTGTGGCGGATGGGCGCCAGATTGACGAGGCCCTGAAAAAGGTGAACGGGGCGGTGGCAAAGTGGGTGCTGTCCCACGGAGGGAGGGTGGTTCGCCACCCGAGGAGTCGGTTCAGAGACAGCCACCTTTTCCGGCCTGATGGAGTACATCTATCCAATGAGGGGATGATGTTTTTTCTGGAGGATCTAGGTTTCGTTTTGCAGGAGTTAGGGTAGGTTTATGGTGGCGGTGCGAAAGGCTTTGGGGATGAGTCTTTTGCTGTTGGCGGAAAAGAACGGCAGTTTTGTATTTGTATGGAAAACTGTAGTGTTTTACAGTTTGGTGTGGTTTAGGTGCACTCACCTCCATCGACTTATGGCCGCTTGACCACCCGTCCGGGAAGGCAGCGGCAGGGCACCCAGGAGCGGTGGGTAGTCACTGTGGGGGTTGAGTTGTCACCTATTACCGGTTTGTGATAAGTTTTAGTAAATTTAGATGGTTAGTTATTTAAGGTTAATTTAGGTTAATTGAGCCGTTCTTTTGGTCCGCCACCATATGCCGGCTGGAGCGGCATATTAATTAATTCTCTATTACAGGTTTGCTAATGGATAGGGACAAATAAATAGCTAGCAATTTTCTGCCAAAATTCAAGTCTCCGTGTCGTTATTTCTGGTTCAAGGTTATGAATGCTTTACTTTTAAAGAAGGGGGTCCACCAAATATCACTAGGATGTTTAAGGACTTTGGTGGTCATTCCAAGTTGATCGCTCGCTAGCTGTTTTTTGCAGCCGTGCAAATGCTATGCCGCCTCCGACTGTGAGTGTATTTTAGCTTAGCAGAAGTGCGAACGAAAGGATCGCAGAGCGGCTACAAAGTTTTTTTGTGTGCAGTTTTAGAGTAGCTCAAAACCTACTCAGCGCTTGCGATCACTTCAGACTGTTCAGTTCCTGTTTTGACGTCATGAACACGCCCTGCGTTCGCCCAGCCACGCCTGCTTTTTCCTGGCACGCCTGCGTTTTTCTGAACACTCCCTGAAAACGGTCAGTTGACACCCAGAAACGCCCACTTCATGTCAATCACTCTGCGGCCAGCAGTGCGACTGAGAAGCTTCTCTAGACCCTGTGTAAAACTACATTGTTCGTTGTAATAGTACGTCGCGCGTGCGCATGGCACCGCATACGCATGTGCAGAAGTGATGATTTTTTGCCTCACTGCTGCACAGCGAATGAATGCAGCTAGCGAACAACTCGGAATGACCACCCTTAAACAAGGAAATATATAATTACCACATTACTGGACAAACTGAAAAACAGGGGCCAAAGCCTCCGAATTTGTACCTCCTTCTCCATTTTCTGGGATTAAGATAATCTTAGATATAATGCTAGGATGCAAATAAACTGGTGTATACCACAGGATCAAGATTGGATATTTTCCCCTCCACGGAGTCTGGAGATTTATTTTGTGAAAATCTCGTGGGTTTCTTTTTTTCCATTTTTTTATTGCATTTTTATTTACATATTTTGTGCCAGATGCCTTATTTTCATTTTTCACAGCTCCCAGTTACACGCATGTGAGCATACAGATGGAGCTGCACTCATCTAGTGCGGCTCCATCGCATACGAGCGCTTCCCTTGTGACTAGGCGATCCATCTGCCTAGTCACGCCAGGAGCGCACAGAGATGCTCCCATTTAAATGAATGGGGCATGTGCACGTCACGGATATGCCCCAGACACGGTGGTAGGTGCGCCCAGGCACAGACGGAGCCATGATTAGCGTGGCTCTATCTGTGTATCCCAGTTACACATGTGAGCATACCTGTGTGTCTTGTTTATTTTATTCATGGCCCTCCAACCCACCATTATGTTGTATAAACAGGACATGCACACTTTAACAAACCCATCATTTCAGTGACAGGGTCTGCCACATGACTGTGGCTGAAATAATTGGTTTGTTTGGGCCCCCACCAAAAAAGAAGCAATCAATCTCTCCATGCACAAACTGGCTCTACAGAGGCAAGATGTCATCCTCATCCTCCGATTCCTCACCCCTTCCAGTATTTACAGTACATCCTCATCCTCCCAGAGAAATAATTCCACACCGAAGAGGTGGATTTTTTTGTATTTTGTCCAGGCATGTCAATGGGCTTTTTCGTCTCATGGCCAACAACTGTCTCCACTGGTGCCTTATTCAAACAAACCATATCACCATCAGAATCCTCATTGTCAACATCCTCCTCAGTGCCAGCTACACCAATATCTTCTTCATCCTGGTGTACTTCTACAGTGACATCCTCAATCTCAATATCAGCAACTGGACTGGCGGTGCTCCTCCCAGCACTTGCTGAGAGCGTGCAAATGGTGGTAGGAGCCTCCTCTTCCCATACAGTCTTGGGAAGGTCAGGCCTAGACATCGCATGCGCGGGCACACTTGGACTCTCCTTGGGGATTTGTGATATCTTTGAATGCACAGTTGTTTTTCCTGTGCTTTAACAAGCTTTATTTTTTTAATTTTTCAAGAGGGAGGAGAGCTTCCATCTTCATGAGAAGCTGAACCACCAGTCATGAACATAGACTAAGGCCTTAGCCTTTCCTTGCCACTTTGTGTCGTGAATGGCATATTGACAATTTTACATTTCTTATCAGATACATTTTTTTGGATGGGTTCTTAATTTTTGCTTCTTGTATTTTACATGGCCTCTATGACATTGGGCTTCGGCCCTTAGCAGATGATGTTGATGGAATTGCATCATCAATGTCATGACTGGTGGCAGCAGCAGCTTCAGCACTAGTACTAGGAACTGGAAGTGGTTCCTGATCTTTCATTATTTTTTCCTCCAAATTTTTGTTCTCCATTTCACAGGACAGCACCATTTATAACAGCACACAGAACAATGCCCCTTTATTTTCACAGCACCCCTGTATTTTGACAACACCCCTGTATTTTAACAACGCTTCTGTATTTTAAAAACACCCCTGTATTTTTACAGCATACAAGACAGGGTCGGTGTACCTTTCTTTTCACAGCACCCCTGTATTTTTACAGCATACAGGACAGGGCGAGTGTACCTTTATTTTAACAGCACCCCTGTATTTTTAAAGCATAGAGGACAGGGCCAGTGTACTTTTATTTTAACAACACCCCTATATTTATAGCATACAGGACAGGGCCAGCACCTCTGTATTTTAATAACACCCCTGTAATTTTACAGCATACAAGACAGTACCTTTAGTTATACAACACCCCTGTATTTTTTACAGCATACCCCTGTATTTTTACAGCATACAGGACAGGGCCAGTGTACCTTTATTTATACAACACCCCTGCATTTTTACAGCATACAGGACAGAGCCAGCAACCCTGTATTTTAACAACACCCCTGTAATTTTACAGCATACAAGGCTACCTTTATTTGTACAACCCCCCTGTATTTTTTACAGCACACAGGATAGAACCAGTACCCCTGGATTTTCACAGCACCCCTGTTTTTTTACAGCATACAGGACAGGGCCATTGTACCTTTATTTATACAACAGCCCTGTATTTTTTACAGCCTACAGGACACAACAAGCCTCCTTGTATTTTCATAGCACCCCTGTATTCTTACAGCATACAGGACAGGGCCAGTGTACCTTTATTTATACAACACCCCTATATTTTTACAGCATACAGGACAGAACCAGTACCCCTGTATTTTCATAGCACCCCTGTATTTTTACAGCATACAAGACAGGACCAGTGTACCTTTATTTATACAACATCCCTGTATTTTTACAGCATACAGGACAGAGCCAGCACCCCATGATTTTAACAATACCCCTGTAATTTTACAGCATACAAGATGGTGCCTTTATTTGTACAACACCCCTGTATTTTTTACAGCATACAGGACAGAACCAGCACCCCTGTATTTTCACAGCACCCCAGTATTTTTACAGCATACAGGACAGTAGCTTTATTTATACAACACCCCTGTATTTTTTTACAGCATAAAGGACAGAACCAGCACCCCTGTATTTTCACAGCATCCCAGTATTTTTACAGCATACAGGACAGGGCCAGTGTACCTTTATTTATACAACACCCCTGCATTTTTTACAGCATACAGTACAGAACCATCCCCCCTGTATTTTCACAGCACCCCTGGATTTTAACAACACCCCAGTAATTTTACAGCATACAAGATGGTGCCTTTATTTGTACAACACCCCTGCATTTTTTACAGCATACAGGACAAAACCAGCACCCCTGTATATTCACAGCACCCCAGTATTTTTACAGCATACAGGACAGTAGCTTTATTTATACAACACCCCTGTATTTTCTACAGCATAAAGGACAGAACCAACACCCCTGTATTTTCACAGCACCCCAGTATTTTTACAGCATACAGGACAGGGCCAGTGTACCTTTATTTATACAACACCCCTGTATTTTTTACAGCATACAGTACAGAACCATCCCCCCTGTATTTTCACAGCACCCCCGTATTTTTACAGCATACAGGACAGGGCAAGTGTACCTATATTTATACAACACCCCTGTATTTTTTTTACAGCATACAGGACAGAACCAGCACCCCTGTATTTTAGCAGCATCCCTGTATTTTTACAGCACACAGGACAGGGCCAGCTCACCTATATTTTAACAACACCCCTGTAATTTTACAGCACACAAGACAGGGCCAGTGTACCTTTACAACAACTCTGTATTGTTTTACAGCATACAGGACAGTGCCCCTGTACAGCACAGTGACAGGACATCAACACCCATGTAGAGTACCCCTAACAGCACAGGACACCACAGTGACAGGACAGCACCCCTAACAGCACACAGGACATCACCCCTAAAGAGCACAAACTGACCCCACCCAACGCCACCACCCACAGAGAGACAAAGGTCTGTCTCCCTCACTTTCCAAGTTCGGATAGAAAATGGCAGCGATGCACAGCTCCATATATGGAATCCAAAACCCATGAGAATCCGACAGCGGGATGATGATGTTTTGCCTCATTCTGGGATACGAGTCAAGCGGGAAGTCCCGAGCCGGACTACATCCCCACAGGCTCACTTCTCCACTCTTTTCACTGCTTCATGAATAGACCCCCTCTGTGACCTCTCTTAGGGGGGAATTCAGTTGTGTTATGGGCAGCGTTAATTAATGGGCGCCCAACAGAACAATACAATTGCTCTGGGTGCCTATCAGTTATTGTGCTTGTCACGCCCAATTAGACCAGGTTTACCTGTGTATATCAGCTAAACTCATCTAAACTCCTGGTTAGGGTCCCCAAACAGCTGTTAGGACACTCAAACCACAGAGTTTTTGCACATTTCTGCTCTCCACCTCAGGAGGCTGCAAGCAGAAATGTGTCCTCCTGTGGCACTCGTGCCTGAACACAGCCACAAATGAATTGATCTGTTGGGCGGACACTATTAGCTGCCACTGGAGGAAACAATTGAATCACCCTATTAGTGTCTTGTGCAGTGCCTACAGTCCCCAGTAAGTAGTATTGATGCTCTAACACCTGTTTATTATTGTCATTATTTTTTTTTAAATATGATTAATAGTGTAAGTGGGAATATGAACAAGATTTTTAGTTTATCAGGCACTAAAGTACTATGGGGCATATTTATCATTAAATATGCTATGGAGGCTGCAGTACTGCTGGAGTTACGAAGCTCCAAAATGTGATGCATTCCAGAGATTGGTCCCGATAGCATCATGCCAGATGATGTTAAACTATAGTAGCCTATTGGCTGCTATTTTGTAAAAATTATGGGAAGAGGGTTCCTCCCCAGCAATGGCCACCAAACAAGAGTGGTTAGCAGACCGCACAGAATGGCCCCGACTCACAATACAGAAGTGAACATAGGCAAACGCGGGGGGGGGGGGGGGGGTTCTGGTTGCCTGGAAACCCCCCTCCTCTTGGCAAGTGGCTCAAATTATGACAATAGCAATAGTATATAATAAGAATTTACTTACCGATAATTCTATTTCTCATAGTCCGTAGTGGATGCTGGGGACTCCGTCAGGACCATGGGGAATAGCGGGCTCCGCAGGAGACAGGGCACATCTAAAAAAGCTTTTAGGTCACATGGTGCGTACTGGCTCCTCCCCCTATGACCCTCCTCCAAGCCTCAGTTAGGTACTGTGCCCGGACGAGCGTACACAATAAGGAAGGATCTTGAATCCCGGGTAAGACTCATACCAGCCACACTAATCACACCGTACAACTGGTGATCTGAACCCAGTTAACAGTATGATAACAAAACGAAGTAGCCTCTGAAAAGATGGCTCACAACAACAGTAATAACCCGATTTTGTAACAATAACTATGTACAAGCATTGCAGACAATCCGCACTTGGGATGGGCGCCCAGCATCCACTACGGACTATGAGAAATAGAATTATCGGTAAGTAAATTCTTATTTTCTCTAACGTCCTAGTGGATGCTGGGGACTCCGTCAGGACCATGGGGATTATACCAAAGCTCCCAAACGGGCGGGAGAGTGCGGATGACTCTGCAGCACCGAATGAGAGAACTCCAGGTCCTCTTTAGCCAGAGTATCAAATTTGTAAAATTTTACAAACGTGTTCTCCCCTGACCACGTAGCTGCTCGGCAAAGTTGTAATGCCGAGACTCCTCGGGCAGCCGCCCAAGATGAGCCCACCTTCCTTGTGGAGTGGGCCTTTACAGATTTAGGCTGTGGCACGCCTGCCACAGAATGTGCAAGTTGGATTGTGCTACAGATCCAACGTGCAATCGTCTGTTTAGACGCAGGAGCACCCATCTTGTTGGGTGCATACAATGTAAACAACGAGTCAGTTTTTCTGACTCCAGCTGTCCTTGAAATATATATTTTTAATGCTCTGACAACGTCCTGTAACTTGGAGTCCTCCAAGTCGCTAGTAGCCGCAGGCACCACAATAGGCTGGTTTAAGTGAAATGCCGAAACCACCTTAGGGAGAAATTGAGGACGTGTCCTCAATTCTGCCCTGTCCGAATGGAATATCAGATATGGGCTCTTGTATGACAAAGCTGCCAACTCTGAAACTCTCCTGGCAGAAGCCAGGGCCAACAGCATGGTTACCTTCCATGTAAGGTATTTTAATTCTACCGATTTTAACGGCTCAAACCAATGAGATTTGAGAAAATTTAGAACCACGTTCAAATCCCACGGTGCCACTGGAGGCACTATTGGGGGTTGTATATGTAGTACACCTTTGACAAAAGTTTGTACTTCAGGCACTGACGCCAATTCCTTCTGGAAGAAAATTGATAAGGCCGAAATTTGAACTTTAATAGACCCCAATTTTAGGCCCATAGACAATCCTGCTTGCAGGAAATGTAAGAATCGACCCAATTGAAATTCTTCCGTTGGAGCCTTCTTGGCCTCACACCACGCAACATATTTTCGCCAAATGCGGTGATAATGTTGTACAGTCACTTCCTTCCTAGCCTTAATCAAGGTAGGAATAACTTCCTCTGGAATGCCCTTTTCTTTTAGAATCCGGCGTTCAACCGCCATGCCGTCAAACGCAGACGCGGTAAGTCTTGGAACATACAAGGTCCCTGCTGAAGCAGATCCCTTCTTAGAGGTAGAGGCCACGGATCCTCCGTGAGCATCTCTTGAAGTTCCGGATACCAAGTTCTCCTTGGCCAGTCCGGAGCCACCAGTATCGTTCTTACTCCTCTTTTCCGTATAATTCTCAGTACCTTTGGTATGAGAGGCAGAGGAGGGAACACATACACTGATTGGTACACCCACGGTGTTACCAGAGCGTCCACAGCTATTGCCTGAGGGTCTCTTGACCTGGCGCAATACCTGTCCAATTTTTTGTTGAGGCGAGACGCCATCATGTCTACCTTTGGTTTTTCCCAACGGTTCACAATCATGTGGAAAACTTCTGGATGAAGTCCCCACTCTCCCGGGTGAAGGTCGTGTCTGCTGAGGAAATCTTCTTCCCAGTTGTCCACTCCCGGGATGAACACTGCTGACAGTGCTATGACATGATTCTCCGCCCAGCGCAGAATCCTTGCCGCTTCTGCCATTGCACTCCTGCTTCTCGTGCCGCCTTGTCGGTTCACGTGGGCGACTACCGTGATGTTGTCGGACTGGATCAACACCGGCTGACCCTGAAGCAGCGGTTTTGCCAGACTTAGAGCATTGTAGATCGCTCTTAGCTCCAGTATATTTATGTGAAGAGACGTCTCCAGGTTTGACCACACGCCCTGGAAGTTTCTTCCCTTTGTGACTGCTCCCCAACCTCGTAGGCTGGCATCCGTAGTCACCAGGACCCAGTCCTGTATGCCGAATCTGCGGCCCACTAACAGATGGGCAGTCTGCAGCCACCACAGGAGAGACAACCTTGTTCTTGGTGACAGTGCTATCCGCTGATGCATGTGCAGATGCGATCCGGACCATTTGTCCAGCAGATCCCACTGAAATGTCCGTGCATGGAATCTGCCGAATGGAATCGCTTCGTACGAAGCCACCATCTTTCCCAGGACTCTTGTGCATTGATGTACTGACACCGTTCCTGGTTTTAGGAGGTTCCTGACAAGTTCGGATAACTCCCTTGCTTTCTCCTCCGGGAGAAACACCTTTTTCTGAACCGTGTCCAGAATCATTCCCAGGAACAGCAGACGAGTTGTCGGGGTCAATTGAGATTTTGGAAGATTCAGAATCCACCCGTGTTGCTGAAGCACTACCTGGGTTAGTGCTACACCGACTTCCAGCTGTTCTCTGGACTTTGCCCTTATCAGGAGATCGTCCAAGTAAGGGATAATTAATACGCCTTTTCTTCGTAGAAGAACCATCATTTCGGTCATTACCTTGGTAAAGACCCGAGGGGCCGTGGACAAACCAAACGGCATCGTTTGAAACTGATAATGACAGTCTTGTATCACGAACCTGAGATACCCTTGGTGTGAGGGGTAAATTGGGACATGCAGATAAGCATCCTTTATGTCCAGGGACCCCATGAAGTCCCCTTCTTCCAGATTCGCTATCACTGCTCTGAGTGACTCCATCTTGAACTTGAATTTCTGTATGTACAGGTTCAAGGATTTCAGATTTAGAATAGGTCTTACCGAACCGTCCGGCTTCGGTACCACAAATAGTGTGGAATAATACCCCTTTCCCTGTTGTAGGAGGGGTACCTTGACTATCACCTGCTGAGAATACAGCTTGTGAATGGCTTCCAAAACCGACGTCCTGTCTGAGGGAGACGTTGGTAAAGCAGACTTTAGGAACCGGCGAGGGGGAAACCTTTCGAACTCCAGCATGTAACCCTGAGATATTATCTGCAGGACCCACGGGTCCACTTGTGAGTGAGCCCATTGATTGCTGAAAATCTTGAGTCGACCCCCCACCGTTCCTGGGTCCGCTTGTAAAGCCCCAGCGTCATGCTGATGGCTTTGTAGAAGCCGGGGCGGGCTTCTGTTCCTGGGCAGGGGCTGCGTGCTGCCCTTTCTTACCCTTTCCTCTGCCTCTCGGCAGATAAGACTGTCCTTTTGGTCGCTTTTTATAGGAGCGAAAGGACTGCGGCTGAAAAGACGGTGTCTTTTTCTGTTGTGAAGGGGTCTGAGGTAAAAAGGTGGATTTGCCGGCAGTTGCCGTGGTCACCAGGTCCGAAAGACCGACCCCAAACAATTCTTCTCCTTTATATGGCAATACTTCCATATGCCTCTTGGAATCCGCATCACCTGACCACTGTCGCGTCCATAAACTTCTTCTAGCAGATATGGACATCGCGTTTACTCTTGATGCTAGAGTACAAACATCCCTCTGAGCATCTCGCATATAAAGAAAAGCATCCTTTAATTGCTCTAGAGTCAATAAAATACTGTCCCTATCCAGGGTCTCAATATTTTCAGTCAGAGAATCCAACCACACTACCCCAGCACTGCACATCCAGGCTGAGGCTATTGCCGGTCGCAGTATAACACCCGTATGTGTGTATATACTCTTCAGTGTAGTTTCCAGCCTCCTATCTGCTGGATCCTTGAGGGCGGCCGTATCAGGAGACGGCAACGCCACTTGCTTTGATAAACGTGTGAGCGCCTTATCCACCTTAGGGGGTGTTTCCCAGCGCGCCCTAACCTCTGGTGGGAAAGGGTATAATGCCAACAACTTCTTTGAAATTAGCATTTTTCTATCGGGGGTAACCCACGCTTCATCACACACATCATTCAATTCCTCTGATTCTGGGAAAAATACAGGTAGTTTTTTCACCCCCCACATAATACCCCTTTTTGAGGTACCAGCAGTATCAGAGATCTGTAACGCCTCCTTCATTGCCGTGATCATATAACGTGTGGCCCTATTGGAAAATACGTTTGTTTCTTCACCGTCGACACTAGATTCATCTGTGTCGGTACCCGTGTCGACTGACTGAGGTAAAGGACGTTTTACAGCCCCTGACGGTGTCTGAGACGCCTGAACCGGTACTAACTGGTTTGCCGGGCGTCTTATTTCGTCAACTGACTTTTGCAGTGTGCTGACATTATCACGTAATTCCATAACTAAAGCCATCCATTCCGGTGTCGACTCCCTAGGGGGTGACATTACCATCATCGGCAATTGCTCTGCCTCCACACCAACATCGTCCTCATACATGTCGACACACACGTACCGACACACAGCAGCCACACAGGGAATGCTCTAATCGAAGACAGGACCCCTTAGCCCTTTGGGGAGACAGAGGGAGAGTTTGCCAGCACACACCAAAAGCGCTATAAATGTATAAAAACAACCCTAGAAGGTGTTGTTTACTATATATGCGCTCTTAATATATAAATATCGCCAATTTATGCCCCCCTTCTCTTTGTTACCCTGTTTCTGTAGTGCAGTGCAGGGGAGAGTCCTGGGAGCCTTCCTCACCAGCGGAGCTGAGCAGGAAAATGGCGCTGAGTGCTGAGGAGAATAAGCTCCGCCCCTTTTTCGGCGGGATTTTTCTCCCGGTTTTTAAGAAACTGGCCTGGGTCAAAATACATACATATAGCCTTAATGGGTATATGTGATGTATTTCTTTTGCCACTAAAGGTAATTATATTGCTGCCCAGGGCGCCCCCAGCAGCGCCCTGCACCCTCCGTGACTGAGTCAGTGAGCCGTGTGACAACAATGGCGCACAGCTGCAGTGCTGTGCGCTACCTTCATGAAGACTGTGGAGTCTTCTGCAGCCTGTTTTCCGGACCTCCGTTCTGCCGTCTCTTCAGCGTCTGTAAGGGGGATCGGCGGCGCGGCTCCGGGACGAACCCCAGGCTGACCTGTGTTCCGACTCCCTCTGGAGCTAAGTGTCCAGTAGCCTAAGACTCCAATCCATCCTGCACGCAGGTGAGTTGGAAATCTCTCCCCTAAGTCCCTCGATGCAGTGATCCTGTTGCCAGCAGGAATCACTGAGATTGAAACCTAAAAAAAAACTTTTCTAAACAGCTCTTTAAGAGAGCCACCTAGATTGCACCCTCTCGGACGGGCACAAAAACCTAACTGAGGCTTGGAGGAGGGTCATAGGGGGAGGAGCCAGTACGCACCATGTGACCTAAAAGCTTTTTTAGATGTGCCCTGTCTCCTGCGGAGCCCGCTATTCCCCATGGTCCTGACGGAGTCCCCAGCATCCACTAGGACGTTAGAGAAAATATGATTACTAGAGCTGCCGGCACATCATGCAGTGTAAAGGACAGAGCAGAGCTGCTGCACATGCCCAGTGGTAGCAGCTTCTTCTACCAAGTTTGCTGTCTGTGTGCATCTGCGTCCTCAATCATTGCTCTGGACCAGAGAGCAGCTACCAGGAGGAAGAGACAGCAGCCTTACCATGAGGTGGGAGAATGTGTGCTTAGTAAGTGCAGTACTGGCTCTATTATGTTTGTGTGTTTATTTATTATAGTATATTTAACCTTTTCCTGACCACTTATCTTATTTATATTATTTAAATATGTCTGATACTATAGACCATCTATAATGTTAAATATTAATACTGTATTCCAGTAGTGGGAGATTGTGTATTGTATTTGGCGTTTGCCACTGGTGAATGATTGCTTTTGTGATAATTTCTCTCCTTTTCACAGCTCATGGACAGGAATGTGATTGTTAGTACATTCCAGCGAATGTTATTTGTTATTGTGTTTAACGGAGATAAGAAATTCTAATTATCTATAAAACCCGATAATTATTAAATTATGCCCCTGTGTTTATAGGTACATCTGTGAAGAGTTAGAAAAACAAACTGTGAATTAGAGAATTAATAAAGAAAAATGAATTACTGTACTGTACATGTGAGAAGTTACTGAACTCTAGACTGACTGAGTTTTAACATCGTGCTCACTCATATGTTAACCATTAATATAGTAGAATGGCCAAATCAATGAAGAAAAAAAAGCGCATACATATTGTGCCGGATGTAATGCCGCCCGAGTTCGGCGGCCGTGGGGATGCCGGCCGAACTTGGACTTTTTTTAAAGGGACAATCACTAACAAGGCAAAACCATGCCTTGTAAGTGATTGCCCCTTTTAAAAAAAACTCAGAGTTCGGCCGGCATTCTATCGACATCTGTCATCATTCTACTGTACAGCAAAAAACTATTCCTATCAAACTTCATCTGTTGCTTATCTAGGGATTCTTTCTTTCATTTTTATAACAACAAACTGGTTATGAAAAATTGTGGTAATGTTTAGGTTGATGTAAGTTTCCTTTTTCTTACTGAAGATATTTGAATCACAGTTAGTAAAATAGCTTAATGATTCTTTATCTTTTCCTTTAATTGAGACACTTGCATACTTGGTGGGGCTCTAGAGTATAATGATTTGTAAGCAAAGGACATAGAGTGGACCAATTTAATGCTTGCTGGAGGGATTAGCAATGCAACAGCCTTTGATGAAATCTTTTTTAGCTCAGTAACATTTAGAGATGTAAAAAAAACCAAGTAATTGGTGAGAAACATGATGGTTTTTATTAGCTAATTGGGAAAGCAGAGGTAATATTGCAAGGTATTTTGTTCTTTAAAGGTCTTAAAATTACATTAGAGAATCAATTGGGGGTTGCTGAGATTAAGATGTATAACACCAGTTTTATGTTCTTACTTGGCTTCTAATATATTTTGTGGCAGTTTTATCAGCAGAGCTCTATATTATTTTAGAACCCATTCTCTACCTACCAAATTTCCTATTGTTATAAAATTATTTAAAATGTTCTATATGATTAACGTGTACTGCTCGCTCCCCAACAGCAGAGCAAGAGAATTTGTGGGCTGAACCAACCAGCTTCTGGCTCTCTGACAAGCTGCACATTGGTTTAGTCTCCAAAATGGATTTTGCGACAACTTAGCTGGATATTGTCACAATAAAATCTGCAATGTATACAAACGTTCCTCTCTATATGTATATTTATATAAATTGTTGTTCTGCACAGGTGTTCGTTCACAATATCCAAGTTTCAACAGAAATTGGCTTACATTACTTACAGGTGTGTCCTGCTTCACTTAACATGTTTGCACCATATGGTGTAAGACGTGTGGCATGACTTAAATGTTCCACCACGTATAGCAAGTTCTGTACTTTAGTAGTTTTTTCCTGAATTTTGCATCTTACTTGCATTGTAGCTGCATGAAAAGTAGCTTACAGTGTACCAGACACACTAGATTAGTACGGGATGCATTTGGCATCCTGGCGATCGGGATGCCAGCGGTCATGTGACTGACGCCAGAATCCTGACATCGCTCAGGACACTAGCGCCAGAACACAGACCACCGGGATCTCAAAGGTAAGTATCTGGGTGGGTATTAGGGTTGTGGTCCAGGGTCATTATGGGGGGAATTTTATCTGTAGCCACCACACCCCTAGATTTAGCCCTAGCCGCCACCAGAGGAGGGTTGGAGTGTGAGTGAGGGCGTGTTAGCTTACTTTCCCCCCAAAAGTTTCAGGATTCTCTGTTTCAGCATGACTGGTTTGGTCATGTGACTGCCGTCCTCCTGAACACAGGGATAATATATCACACTCATTAGTTCTTATGTCGCAAAATAATTGGTATGAAGTCACAGATTAAGTATAATAATCCATGGTGCAAATTAGGGCATGGGTTACTTGTATACAGTGGTGCAAGAAAAGTGATATGGGCCGGTACAACATACCATTAAGTAATTAGTAGCTGATACGCCATATCCCCACCACCTCACCGCTGGAACCATTAGCTGCATCGCCGAGTGAGTCACAGTGATTGGCGGCGAAACAGACCTGGGCCATGAGTGACTGGTGTTAGCCTTGCAGCTACTGGAGTGACAAGAAATGTCTGCGTGTCATGAGGACATGCCCCAGTGATGTGTGACATGTAGCAACACCCATTTTCCGTGAGCACCAAAGCTTGCGCGGAGAATACTGGCAAAGTAAAATCTACTTGCACCACTGCTCATATCAGACCTTTATTTGCCTTTTTCCTTTTTACTCTTTCAGCTTCACATATACAGTATGGTCTGACAGTGTTTAGTAGAAACAGGTGCAACTAGGGTCTTCAGCACCCAGGGCATAATGAAGAATGGTGCCCCGCACTCCACACACATTAAAGTATGCCCGTGCCCTTGTAGTGCACCAAAAATGGGTGTGTCCACATGTCTGAAGGGGCGTGACCACTGAAAATGACACACTACCCATTTCTCATCACTCTGGGTACATTCCTTTCCATTCAATATGCACTTTACCTATATGATGGTTTCTCACAATATGGAACCTCTGAAGAGATATATCTTCCCTGGGAAGATAGCATCTTCAGTTGGTAGTCACTATTCATGTAGGAGATACTACCTACATCTGGAAGATGCCTGTTTTTGTATGAATGTTAACAAGGTCATCATTACAACTGCGGTTCAACCAGAGTCATGCCCCCTGTGTCACTTCCTGCCCCCGCATCTCTCAGCCACACCATCATCTCCCCCTGCATTGTCTCTCAGCTACACAGTCTCCCCCCTGCATCTTTCAGGCACACCATCATCACCTCCCTGCATTTCTCAGGCACACCATCATCTCTCCCCTGCGTCACCGCTAAGCACACCAACAATTCATCCTGCATCTCTCAGTACACCATCACCTCCCTCTGCATCGTCTCCCAGCACACCATCACCTCCCACCCTGCGTCTTCTCTCAGCACACCATCACCTCCCTCTGCATCATCTCTTAGCCACACCATCACTTTCCCAGGCATCATCTCTCAGCACACCATCACCTCCCCCTGCATCATCTCTCAGCACACCATCATGTTTCACTATACTAATTCCACTGCTATCAATAATTAAAGCACAGATAACTAACCCCCCATAATAACTTTAATAATAAAGTTATTATGATGTGAATATATACTAGATGGATAGCTCAGAATAAGCAATGAAGATTTCCCTGTGATTTCTGAACAAGTCACTGTGCAAGGTATGGTTGCAGCTACAGTAAGAACTGGCTGGGCAGCTGCTATAGAACCTCTAGGCAGGGAGGTAAGTGTTGAGAAACAGCTGTGTGAGTGAGTGAGTGAGTGAGTGAGTATGGTATTTTCATTTTTTTAAATGCAAACATTTTCCAGTGTCCCACCACAGGAATGTGGGAGACTCAGCAACTTCCAGCATCAAACATGGTTACTGAGTGCTCCCCATGCACAACAATGCCTCGGTGCAAGAGGCTCCCCCCGGGGATTACAGCCAGATTACCTGCCAAGTGCAGGGCATCCAGGTGCAGGGTCTGCAGTATGAATCAGTGCATGGACAGGAGAACGCAGAGCTAGCCCGTCCGGCCCTAGCTGCTCCTGGAACACATACATGCCTGGACTACGATCCTCACCGCTGCCCCCCTGTGCTTGGGAGGAGGAGGCAACTCTACCATGTTTCTTGCTCGGCGGCGGGAGGGAGGGAGAGCGGCACAATGGTGCAATGTGGGTACGATGCCTTGGCTAGTGGCACCCCCTCTGCTGGACCTGCCAAGGCACCCAGGGCATGTTTCCTACTCCCCCGCCCCAGTTACACCGCTGGGTAGAAAGGCCGCCCCAGTTACACCGCTGGGTAGAAAGGGACTCTTTAACCACTTGCCTGCAGAGATTAGCAGTTGCTGGGGAAATGTAATAGAAGCATCCCTTACCTTGCTGTGTACACTTGCAGACTGAAGAGAGAAGCAGCCGCCGGAAAATGTGAATCCGTGATGGTCGCAATGTTCCAGTCATCAATGATGTGATGCAGGGCCATTTCTAGATAGTAGGAGGTCCATGTGCAGGCTCCGGGTGGGCCCCCTCCTCTCTAGCCAGCAGCGCTGTGTAGACTCTGGGCACTAGGGTCCCTAGAGGACCCTAGTACTGTCCCAGAGTCTACAGCGCATGCGCAAATCACTGGAAAAATGGTGGCGCGCAATTTTCCCAGTGATTTTGGCAGTGCTGCTGCTGCGCTTCAGGACTTTGGAGGGTAAGTATTTCAATTAATGGGTGTGCGATGTGGGCCACCCTGGACCCCGGGGGCCCGTGTGCACCCCACACACTGCACCCATTATAAATACGCCAGTTATCTGATATCTCAGCCATCAATGTTTTAACTGATGTTTTAAAAAAAAAGGTAAGTTTTATATATATATATATATATATATATATTATAAGGGCACGGTCGTGCCCTTATATTAAGGCTGAATCGAACAAACGGAATTCTCCCATAGGGAACTTCTGAGATGGGGGCATGGTGTTTGAGGGGCTACACCTCAAAACTGATTGGACGTACCGAGCTGAAATTTGGCATGGACGTGTAGAATCGTCACCCGCTGCTGCATGCCAAATTTCAGGGCAAAATAATAAAAAATGAGGAATTGGGAGTAACCTAAAGTTCCAACTGTCAGTTTTTTTCTGCCACTCCCTCTGTGGCTTTTTGACACCGTTTTCCTATAGAATGAATGAGGATTTTTTTGGGAAGGCATAACTCAGGATAGAGGACAAATTAAGACTTGGGGTTTGTTTTATTAGATAGAGTATGTCCCAGTGTAGTGCCTTTTGGGGTTGTGGTTTTTCAAAAAGTTATAGTTTTTTTTTAATTAAGTAAAATATGCCCCATTTTAAAGATAGGGCTTTTCAATTTGTTGCGCCTGCGCAGTGGCCGCCAGCAGGGGGTAAACATAGATGAGCTTGTCAAGTTGTGCACGAGGAGAGCGCGGGAAGCAGTGTCTCGTGCATGACGAGGACAGCTGCAGGCGGCGGGAGGAGGAGAAGGAGGGAGCCTCTACAAGACCCGGAGGAGATCGCGGGACGTGAGCGACGGAGGGAGCCTTACTGGGGGAGGAGAACGACGGAGCAGTCACACGGAGAGAGCCGGGTCCCTTTCAGGAGTGTCAGCGGGAGGAGATAGCCGCAGCTCGGAGGAAGCCGGGCCCACTTAACTCAGCAGGAGCGTCGGCAAGATGTATGCCATCCTTTCTTATTTTTCTTATACTTCTCCCTGCTGTGCCCGCCCGCCCTGCTGTGCCCGCCCGCCCTGCTGTGTCAGCCCGCCCGCCCTGCTGTGTCAGCCCGGCCGCCCTGCTGTGTCCGCCCGGCTGTGTCCGCCCAGCCTGCTGTGTCCGCCCGCCCTGCTGTGTCCGCCCGGCCGTGTCCGCCCGGCCTGCTGTGCCCGTCATCCGATGCTGTGTCCGTCCTCCGCCCGCCAGCCCTCCCGCCCTGCTGTGTACGCCCTCCGCCCTCCCTGCTGTGTACGCCCACCCCCCCACCCTCCCTGCTGTGTACGACCCCCCCTCCCCCCCCCCCCACCCTCCCTGCTGTGTACGATAACCCCCCCTACCCTCCATGCTGTGTACGATAACCCCCCCTACCCTCCCTGCTGTGTACGATAACCCCCCCTACCCTCCCTGCTGTGTACGATAACCCCCCCTACCCTCCCTGCTGTGTACGCCCACCCCCCCCACTCTCCCTGCTGTGTACGCCCACCCTCCCTGCTGTGTACGCCCTCCCCACCCTCCCTGCTGTGTACGCCCACCCCCCCCCACCCTCCCTGCTGTGTACGCCCACCCCCCCACCCTCCCTGCTGTGTACGCCCCCCACCCTCCCTGCTGTGTACGCCCCCCACCCTCCCTGCTGTGTACGCCCCCCCCCCCACCCTCCCTGCTGTGTACGCCCCCCCCCACCCTCCCTGCTGTGTACGCCCCCCCCCACCCTCCCTGCTGTGTACGCCTACCCCCCCCACCCTCCCTGCTGTGTACGCCCCCCCCCCCCTGCTGTGTACGCCCCCCCCCCCCCACCCTCCCTGCTGTGTACGCCCCCCCCCCCCCCACCCTCCCTGCTGTGTACGCCCATCCCCCCACCCTCCCTGCTGTGTCCGTCCTCCGCCCTCCTTGCTGTGTACGCCCACCCCGCCCTCCTTGCTGTGTACGCCCATCCCCCCCGCCCTCCCTGCTGTGTACGCCCATCCCCCCCCGCCCTCCCTGCTGTGTACGCCCATCCCCCCCCGCCCTCCCTGCTGTGTACGCCCATCCCCCCCCGCCCTCCCTGCTGTGTACGCCCATCCCCCCCGCCCTCCCTGCTGTGTACGCCCATCCCCCCCCGCCCTCCCTGCTGTGTACGCCCATCCCCCCCCGCCCTCCCTGCTGTGTACGCCCATCCCCCCCCGCCCTCCCTGCTGTGTACGCCCATCCCCCCCGCCCTCCCTGCTGTGTACGCCCACCCCCCCGCCCTCCCTGCTGTGTACGCCCATCCCCCCGCCCTCCCTGCTGTGTACGTCCATCCCCCCCGCCCTCCCTGCTGTGTACGTCCATCCCCCCCGCCCTCCCTGCTGTGTACGCCCATCCCCCCCCGCCCTCCCTGCTGTGTACGCCCATCCCCCCGCCCTCCCTGCTGTGTACGCCCATCCCCCCGCCCTCCCTGCTGTGTACGCCCATCCCCCCGCCCTCCCTGCTGTGTACGCCCATCCCCCCGCCCTCCCTGCTTTGTACGCCCATCCCCCCCGCCCTCCCTGCTGTGTACGCCCATCCCCCCCCGCCCTCCCTGCTGTGTACGCCCATCCCCCCCGCCCTCCCTGCTGTGTACGCCTACCCCCCCCCCACACCCTCCCTGCTGTGTACGCCCCCCCCCCACCCTCCCTGCTGTGTACGCCCACCCCCCCCCCCACCCTCCCTGCTGTGTACGCCCCCCCCCCCACCCTCCCTGCTGTGTACGCCCATCCCCCCCACCCTCCCTGCTGTGTCCGTCCATCCCCCCCACCCTCCCTGCTGTGTCCGTCCATCCCCCCCACCCTCCCTGCTGTGTCCGTCCTCCGCCCTCCTTGCTGTGTACGCCCACCCCGCCCCCCTGCTGTGTACGCCCACCCCACCCTCCCTGCTGTGTACGCCCATCCCCCCCCGCCCTCCCTGCTGTGTACGCCCACCCCCCCCGCCCTCCCTGCTGTGTACGCCCACCCCCCCCGCCCTCCCTGCTGTGTACGCCCATCCCCCCCCGCCCTCCCTGCTGTGTACGCCCATCCCCCGCCGCCCTCCCTGCTGTGTACGCCCATCCCCCCCGCCCTCCCTGCTGTGTACGCCCATCCCCCCCGCCCTCCCTGCTGTGTACGCCCATCCCCCCCCGCCCTCCCTGCTGTGTACGCCCACCCCCCCCGCCCTCCCTGCTGTGTACGCCCACCCCCCCGCCCTCCCTGCTGTGTACGCCCACCCCCCCGCCCTCCCTGCTGTGTACGCCCACCCCCCCGCCCTCCCTGCTGTGTACGCCCACCCCCCCGCCTTCCCTGCTGTGTACGCCCATCCCCCCCCGCCCTCCCTGCTGTGTACGCCCATCCCCCCCGCCCTCCCTGCTGTGTACGCCCATCCCCCCCGCCCTCCCTGCTGTGTACGCCCATCCCCCCCCGCCCTCCCTGCTGTGTACGCCCATCCCCCCCCACCCTCCCTGCTGTGTACGCCCATCCCCCCCGCCCTCCCTGCTGTGTACGCCCATCCCCCCCCGCCCTCCCTGCTGTGTATGCCCAACCCCCCCGCCCTCCCTGCTGTGTACGCCCATCCCCCCCGCCCTCCCTGCTGTGTACGCCCATCCCCCCGCCCTCCCTGCTGTGTACGCCCATCCCCCCCGCCCTCCCTGCTGTGTACGCCCATCCCCCCCCCGCCCTCCCTGCTGTGTTCGCCCATCCCCCCCGCCCTCCCTGCTGTGTACGCCCATCCCCCCGCCCTCCCTGCTGTGTACGCCCATCCCCCCCGCCCTCCCTGCTGTGTACGCCCATCCCCCCCCGCCCTCCCTGCTGTGTACGCCCATCCCCCCGCCCTCCCTGCTGTGTACGCCCATCCCCCCCGCCCTCCCTGCTGTGTACGCCCATCCCCCCCCCGCCCTCCCTGCTGTGTTCGCCCATCCCCCCCGCCCTCCCTGCTGTGTACGCCCATCCCCCCGCCCTCCCTGCTGTGTACGCCCATCCCACCCGCCCTCCCTGCTGTGTACGCCCATCCCCCCCGCCCTCCCTGCTGTGTACGCCCATCCCCCCCCACCCTCCCTGCTGTGTCCGCCATTCCCCCCCCCGCCCTCCCTGCTGTGTCCGCCATTCCCCCCGCCCTCCCTGCTGTGTCCGCCATTCCCCCCCCGCCCTCCCTGCTGTGTCCGCCCATTCCCCCCCCGCCCTCTCTGCTGTGTCCGCCCATTCCCCCCCCGCCCTCCCTGCTGTGTCCGCCCATCCCCCCCCCCCGCCCTCCCTGCTGTGTCCGCCCATTCCCCCCCCGCCCTCCCTGCTGTGTCCGTCCATACCCCCCCGCCCTCCCTGCTGTGTCCGTCCATCCCCCCCCCCGCCCTCCCTGCTGTGTCCGTCCATCCCCCCCCCCGCCCTCCCTGCTGTGTCCGTCCATCCCCCCCCCCGCCCTCCCTGCTGTGTCCGTCCATCCCTCCCCGCCCTCCCTGCTGTGTCCGTCCACCCCCCCCGCCCTCCCTGCTGTGTCCGTCCATATCCCTGCTGTGTCCGTCCATCCCCCCCGCCCTCCCTGCTGTGTCCGTCCATCCCCCCCCGCCCTCCCTGCTGTGTCCGTCCATCCCCCCCCGCCCTCCCTGCTGTGTCCGTCCATCCCCCCCCCGCCCTCCCTGCTGTGTCCGTCCATCCCCCCCCGCCCTCCCTGCTGTGTCCGTCCATCCCCCCCCGCCCTCCCTGCTGTGTCCGTCCATCCCCCCCCGCCCTCCCTGCTGTGTCCGTCCATCCCCCCCCCCGCCCTCCCTGCTGTGTCCGTCCATCCCCCCCCCGCCCTCCCTGCTGTGTCCGTCCATCCCCCCCCCGCCCTCCCTGCTGTGTCCGTCCATCCCCCCCCCGCCCTCCCTGCTGTGTCCGTCCATCCCCCCCCCGCCCTCCCTGCTGTGTCCGTCCATCCCCCCCGCCCTCCCTGCTGTGTCCGTCCATATCCTGCTGTGTCCGTCCATCCCCCCCCCGCCCTCCCTGCTGTGTCCGTCCATCCCCCCCCGCCCTCCCTGCTGTGTCCGTCCATCCCCCCCCGCCCTCCCTGCTGTGTCCGTCCATCCCCCCCGCCCTCCCTGCTGTGTCCGTCCATCCCCCCCCGCCCTCCCTGCTGTGTCCGTCCATCCCCCCCGCCCTCCCTGCTGTGTCCGTCCATCCCCCCCGCCCTCCCTGCTGTGTCCGTCCATCCCCCCCGCCCTCCCTGCTGTGTCCGTCCATCCCCCCCCGCCCTCCCTGCTGTGTCCGTCCATCCCCCCCCGCCCTCCCTGCTGTGTCTGTCCATCCCCCCCCCTGCCCTCCCTGCTGTGTCTGTCCATCCCCCCCCCTGCCCTCCCTGCTGTGTCCGTCCATCCCCCCCCGCCCTCCCTGCTGTGTCCGTATTTCCCCCCCCAGCCCTCCCTGCTGTGTCCGTCCATCCCCCCCCGCCCTCCCTGCTGTGTCCGTCCATCCCCCCCCCGCCCTCCCTGCTGTGTCCGTCCATCCCCCCCCCCGCCCTCCCCAGACGCAGCACCTGACACTCACACGGACCTGACACACACGCACACATTCACACGCAGCGCCTGACACACACAGACGCGCAGCGCCTGACACACACAGACGCGCAGCGCCTGACACACACAGACGCGCAGCGCCTGACACACAGACGCGCAGCGCCTGACACACACAGACGCGCAGCGCCTGACACACACAGACGCGCAGCGCCTGACACACACACCACGCAGCACCTGTCACACGCACTCACGCACCTGACACATGCACTCACAACGCAGCACCCTGACATACTCACGCAGCACCTGACAGACACGCAGCACCTGACACACACACACACACGCAGCACCTGACACACGCAGACATGCAGCACCTGACACACGCAGCACCTGACACACGCAGACACGCAGCACTTGACATACACACACACACACGCAGCACCTGACACACACACACACAGCACCTGACATTCAGACATGCAGCGCCTGACACACACACACACGCAGACATGCAGCGCCTGACATGCAGCACCTGACAGACACACACACACCCACACACACAGACATGCAGCACCTGACACACACACACACACACACACACACACACACACAAATATGCAGCACTTGACACACCCACACACACACACACAGGCAGCACTGACACACACACACACAGACGCAGCACATGACACTCACACGGACCTGACACACACACACACACAGACACGCAGCACCTGACACACACACACAGACGCGCAGCGCCTGACACACACAGACGCGCAGCGCCTGACACACACAGGCACGCAGCACCTGACACACACATAGACGCGCAGCACCTGACACACACAGACGCGCAGCACCTGACACACACACACAGACGCGCAGCGCCTGACACACACACACAGACGCGCAGCGCCTGACACACACACAACAGACGCGCAGCGCCTGACACACACACACAGACGCGCAGCGCCTGACACACACACACAGACGCGCAGCGCCTGACACACACACACAGACGCGCAGCGCCTGACACACACACACAGACGCGCAGCGCCTGACACACACACACGCAGCGAGCGCCTGACACACGCAACGCCTGACAGACACGCGCACTCACACGCAGCGCCTGACAGACACGCGCACACGCAGCACCTGACAGGCACACGCACACACACTCACAACGCAGCGCCTGACAGACACGCGCACTCACACACAGCGCCTGACACACACGCGCACTCACAGGCAGCGCCTGACACGCACTCACACGCAGCGCCTGACACGCACACACACTCACGCGCAGCGCCTGACACGCACATACTAGTGATGAGTGGGTTCGGTTCGTCGGTCGGAATCCGGACCCCCCGAACTTCACCCATTTTATACGAGGCAGGCTCGAACCTTCCCGGTCTTGCTCGGCTAACCCAAGCGCGCCCGAACGTCATCATCCCGCTGTCGGATTCCCACGAGATTCGGATGTCTGCATTCGTGGAAAGGGGTCCCATGTGTAAACATGGGACCCCTTTCAGTCCGTCTGGTCCGGGTGTTCGGTTTGTTGTTTTGCCAAGTACGTGGATTTAATCTGGATCCTGGATCAGGTGAGTATAATTATCTTTTATTTTCAGGTACCCGTGGATTCTACTTGGAGAAGAGGACCGACTGCTTCGTGTCAACATAGGTAAGTATGTGTGTGTCGGCAGGTGTGAAATAAAGTTATACTTTCACGGTGTCTGTGTCCTGTTTTTATTTGGGTATTTTTTTCCCAGTAGAACTACAGGTACCAGCGGGCCCGTTTTTCTCCCGCATGCTGGTTCTTGTGGTTCTCAAAGTACCAGCTTGCGGGGGAGGCTTGCTGGGACTTGTAGTACTACTGGAAAAAAACAATATTCTTTAAATTTTCTCAAGGCTATCAGCCTCCCATCCGCAGCCCTTGGATGGGGGGGACAGCCTCGGGCTTCACCCCTGGCCCTTGGGTGGCTGAGGGGGGGACCCCTTGATTGAAGGGGTCCCCACTCCCCCAGGGTACCCCGGCCAGGGGTGACTAGTTGGATATTTAATGCCACGGCCGCAGGGCACTGTATAAAAGTGACCCCCGGCTGTGGCATTATCTGTCCAGCTAGTGGAGCCCGATGCTGGTGTAAAAAATACGGGGACCCCTACTTTTTGTCCCCCGTATTTTTGCACCAGCACCAGGCGCAGAGCCCGGCGCTGGTTTTAAAAATACGGGGGATCCCCTGTCCGTTTTTCCCCCGGATTTTTAGAACCGGGACCGGCTCGAAGAGCCCGAGGCTGGTTATGCTTTGGAGGGGGGACCCCACGCAATTTTTTTTTTGGGTTTTTCACATTCCATTTAAAAAAAAAAACCCCAAATAATAATCTTTTAAAAAATATATAAATAATACTTGTGCCTCCAATAAAGACAAACCAAGTACCTAATCAATATAAATAGATATGCTATTACCCCCCAAAAAACAGCAAAAAAAACATATTTAAATTTTTTTTATTAGATTCCGCCTGCAAAGTGTGGCGGATTGAAAATGACGAATTTACTGTTTAAAAGCACTGTTGTCGAATTTACAAACTTCAATTGAATATACTTTTGTCGAATTGCCGCATTTGTACCATTGCAGAAAAGTCGAATTTGTCAAATGTCGAATTTTAAAAAGTCGAATTTTGAGAGCCTGTAAGAATAGGCCCCTCCCCCTTCTTCACATCAGCCGTCCTCTTCTACCCCTGTACCTTGCTCTCTCCTGTCTGTGCTCTCTCCTGTCTGTAGGACTAGGCCCCGCCCCCTTCTTACCCTCCAGTGACTGCTCTCTCCTGACAAGTGGACCAGGCCTGCCCCCTACACGCTGCTGGTATCTTCATTGTTACTTGGTCTGGAGCTCCGTTGGGGAGAGAACTCACGTGAGCTCATTAAGAATGAGGAACTGGGATGTTTTAATTTTATTGTGACTAGTGTAGTGTGGTGATGTAGTATGTTGTATGGGGGGTATAGTGTAACTATGAAGTGCAGCATATGGGAGGTTTATAGCATAGTGATGTAGTGTGGCATATGGGGGGTGGTAGCGCATAGGCGTGCGTACAGGGGGTGCCTGGTGCACCGCTGCACGCCACGCTTGCTGTAGCACAGTGATCGCTGAGTGTGTGATCAGTGGAGCCTAGCCTGCAGCTCATTTCTGTACCTCCCACCACCGCTGCACCCCCCCCCCCCGCCCCCCTCTTCCTGCTGCTAATACTATGCTGAGTGCATTAGTTGGCGGCCTCACTGGGGGGACTGGTGTCACCTTGCAATGTGACGTGGTGATGTCCGCCCATGCTCTCCTCCCGCCCACCCGTGCTTTCCTCTCGCTGCGGTCTCTCAGTCCTAGTGTGCCGCGGCTGCCACACCACTGGCAGTGTTCCTCTAGGGGGGACTGGGAGCCGCCGGCAGACACATTCTGCTGAGACTTACTTGTCAGTGCGGGTTCCGGACAGCAGGCGGCGGGTGGGAGGGCAGACGGGGAGCAGGTGTCACAAGGAGTGTGTGGGTAACTAATTCACAATACTTCCGCTCAACGTGGCACTGCTGGTCCTTCATCTCCCATGTCTCTTCACCAGGTGGCGGGCGGCCCAGAAATTAAGTGATGTGTTGTGCAGCAGTCAGTGTGAAGTGACTGTGAGTAACACTGGTGGTGCTGATGATGCTGCTGCAGAATCGGGAAGCAATTAATTCATAAATATAATGTACTCTATCAGTGTATTATACATACATAAACATGTACATATGTGTATTTGTGTATACATGTATATGCATGTATATACATGAGTGTGTGTGCATATTATAAGGGCACGGTCGTGCCCTTATATTAAGGCTGAATCGAACAAACGGAATTCTCCCATAGGGAACTTCTGAGATGGGGGCATGGTGTTTGAGGGGCTACACCTCAAAACTGATTGGACGTACTGAGCTGAAATTTGGCATGGGCGCGTAGAATCGTCACCCGGTGCTGCATGCCAAATTTCAGGGCAAAATAATAAAAATTGAGGAATTGGGAGTAACCTAAAGTTCCAACTGTCAGTTTTTTTCTGCCACTCCCTCAGTGGCTTTTTGACATGGTTTTCCTATAGAGTGAATGAGGAGATTTTTGGGAAGGCATAACTCAGGATAGGGGACGAATTAAGACTTGGGGTTTGTTTTACTAGATAGAGTATGTCCCTGTGTAGTGCCTTTTGGGGTTGTGGTTTTTCAGAAAGTTATAGGTTTTTTTTAATGAAGAGAAATATGCCCCATTATAGAGATAGGGCATTTCAATTTGTTGCGCCTGCGCAGTGGCCGCCAGCAGGGGGTGTACAGAGAGTAGCTCTGGCAGTTGGGCACGAGGAGACAGAGAGGGAAGTAGTCACGTGGAGCTGCAGGAGGACAGCCAGCGGGAGGAGATCGCCGGAGCTGCACACCGCTGGGTGAGTATTATCAGGCAGCCCCCCACTGTGTACCCTGCTTCTTTTCCCCGTTCCCCCCTGCGTGTCCGGCCACACTCCCCTCCCGCTGTGTGCGCGGCCGCCAGCCTGACCGCTCCTGGTGGCTGCCTGCGTCTCCTCTGCCTGTGGTGCCGTGGGCTGCCCGCTGCTGTCGCTCCTACTGTCCCCCCGCGGCTATCAGGCGTAGCGGATTACCGGTGAGCCGCTGGCCGGTGCTGGCGCTGCAGGCAGAGCCTTCTTGGTCAGCTTTGTGACCTGTAACGACGCCCCGCCGGTGCCCGGAGAGCCGCAGCTGCACATTGAGCGGAGCTGGGAGCCGGAGCTGTGCCGGCGCCGTGTGCAGGACGGAGACTTCGTGCGCTACCACTACCACGGATCCTTCCCGGACGGCACGAAGTTCACTTCTCTACTCCAGTGTCAGGGCGACAGGTTAATGTCACTTTCTGAGACTGTGCTGTTCTCCAGTATGGGGATGGGTGACAGGCCTGTAACATATCCCCCTCTGCAGAATACTCGTAAAATGTAACTAACATACCGCACAGTGCAGCACAAATAAGAAGCGCTGCAATGGCTATTCCCCAGGCAGGGCACAAGCTCTCAGTATAGCTGTCACTCAGGTACAGTACCAGTATATATACCTACTGTACTAGCTGCCTCTCTAGAAACTGTGCTCATTCATTTTTCTCTGTGTAGTAACCTTTGTGCACTAAATTCATGGACTTGCCACAGGCTATTACATTTGTGTTTTATTACAAAATAATATATATACCGTTAGTCAGGCTAGAAAGTATATTTAGCAGAACCGTAGCTTCTTGTAGAACTGAAGTGCCACAGTTGCAGTAACTTTTTTCCCCCCTCAAAAAGGGGCAAGCTGAAACATGATTCCTCCAGATTGTCCACGTCCTCACATGTGCTGTGCTTTTCACATAGAGATGCTGAGTGCTCAGAGAGAATGCTTTTTGCAGGGCCAGCCTAGAATTCCTGTGGGACAATATTTTCGCAGGGCTGCATTGGTTATTTAAGCTCATAATGCAGATGCTATAATGTGCTTTTAAACACACACAATCTATTCTGTATTTAGATTGAGTTGAGGTTTCTGTAATATGTGTGCCGCCCCCCCCCTCCTCCTCCTCCTCCTCCTCCTCCTCCTCCGCTGTGTGCCGCCCCCCCTGCCTCCCTGCTGTGTGTCCCCGCCCACCCTGCCTCCCTGCTGTGTGTCCCCCCCCCTCCCTGCTGTGCCCCCCCTACCTGCTGTGCCGTCCCCCCTGCCCTCCCTGCTGTGTCCCCCCCTGCCCTCCATGCTGTGTCCCCCCCCCCCTCCCATCCCTGCTGTGTCCCACCCCCGCCCTGCTGTGTGTCCCCCCCCCTCCCCTCCCATCCCTGCTGTATGTCCCCCCCCACCCTGCTGTGTGTCCCCACCCCGCCCTGCTGTGTGTCCCCCCCCCCTCCCCTCCCATCCCTGCTGTGTGTCCCCCCCCCCGCCCTGCTGTGTGTCCCCCCCCCCCGCGCCCTGCTGTGTCCCCCCCCCCGCGCCCTGCTGTGTGTCCCGCCCCGCCCTGCTGTGTGTCCCCCCCCGCCCTGCTGTGTGTCCCCCCCGCCCTGCTGTGTGTCCCCCCCCCGCCCTGCTGTGTGTCCCCCCCCCCTGCTGTGTGTCCCCCCCTGCTGTGTGTCCCCCCCCTGCTGTGTGTCCCCCCCCTGCTGTGTGTCCCCCCCCCTGCTGTGTGTCCCCCCCCCTGCTGTGTGTCCCCCCCCCCTGCTGTGTGTCCCCCCCCTGCTGTGTGTCCCCCCCCCTGCTGTGTGTCCCCCCCCCTGCTGTGTGTGTCCCCCCCCGCCCTGCTGTGTGTGTCCCGCCCTGCTGTGTGTCCCCCCCCCCGCCCTGCTGTGTGTCCCCCCCCCCGCCCTGCTGTGTGTCCCCCCCCCCCCCGCCCTGCTGTGTGTCCCCCCCCCCCCGCCCTGCTGTGTGTCCCCCCCCCGCCCTGCTGTGTGCCCCCCCCGCCCTGCTGTGTGTCCCCCCCCGCCCTGCTGTGTGTCCATCCCCCGCCCTGCTGTGTGTCCCCCCTCCGCCCTGCTGTGTGTCCCCCCCCCTCCGCCCTGCTGTGTGTCCCCCCCCCTCCGCCCTGCTGTGTGTCCCCCCCCCTCCGCCCTGCTGTGTGTCCCCCCCCCTCCGCCCTGCTGTGTGTCCCCCCCCGCCCTGCTGTGTGTCCGCCCTCCCTGCTGTGTGTCCCGCCTCCCGCCCTCCCTGCTGTGCTCCCCCCCTCCGCCCTCCCTGCTGTATGTCACCTCCCCCCGCCTTCCCTGCTGTGTGTCCGCCCCCCCTCCCCCTGCTGTGTGTCCGGCCGCCCCTCCCTCCCGTGTGTCCGGCCGCCCCCCCCTTCTCCCTCCCTCCCTCCCTGCTGTGTGTCCGGCCACCCCCCCCCTCCCTGCTGTGTGTCCGCCCCCCCCCCCTCCCTGCTGTGTGTCCAGCCACCCCCTCCCCTCCCTGCTGTGTGTTCGGCCACCCTCCCGACCCCTGCTGTGTGTCCAGCCACCCCTCCCACGCAGCACCTGATACACACACGCAGCACCTGACACACACACGCAGCGCCTGACACACACACACAGACACGCAGCGCCTGACACAGACACGCAGCGCCTGACACCCACACACACACGCAGCGCCTGACACCCACACACGCAGTGCCTGACACACACACACAGACACGCAGTGCCTGACACACACACACAGACACGCAGCGCCTGACACACACACACACACAGACACGCAGCGCCTGACACACACAGACACGCAGCGCCTGACACACACAGACACGCAGCGCCTGGCACACACAGACATGCAGCGCCTGGCACACACAGACACGCAGCGCCTGGCACACACAGACACGCAGCGCCTGGCACACACAGACACGCAGCGCCTGGCACACACAGACACGCAGCGCCTGGCACACACAGACACGCAGCGCCTGGCACACACAGACACGCAGCGCCTGGCACACACAGACACGCAGCGCCTGGCACACACAGACACGCAGCGCCTGGCACACACAGACACGCAGCGCCTGGCACACACAGACACGCACCACCTGACACACACAGACACGCACCACCTGACACACACACTCACACGCAGCACCTGACACACACACTCACACGCACCTGACACACACACTCACACGCACCTGACACTCACACGCACATGACACACGCACTCACACGCAGCACCTGACATACTCACACGCAGCACCTGACACACACGCAGCACCTGACACTCACACGCACCTGACACACACTCACGCACCTGACACACGCACTCACACGCAGCACCTGACATACTCCCACGCAGCACCTGACACACACGCAGACACGCAGCACCTGACACACACGCAGACACGCAGCACCTGACACACACGCAGCACCTGACACACAAACACGCAGACACGCAGCACCTGACACACACGAAGACACGCAGCACCTGACACACACACGCAGACTCGCAGCACATGACGCAGACACGCAGCAGCTGACACACACACACACACACACGCAGCACCTGACACACACACACACACACACAGCACCTGACACACACACACGCAGCACCTGACACAGACATGCAGCGCCTGACACACACACACACACGCAGCGCCTGACACACACGCATACATGCAGCATCTGACACACACATGCAGCACCTGACAGACACACACACAGACATGCAGCACCTGACACCCACACACACAGACATGCAGCACCTGACACACCCACACACACAGACATGCAGCACCTGACACACCCACACACACAGACATGCAGCACCTGACACACCCACACACACAGACATGCAGCACCTGACACACCCACACACTTACAGACATGCAGCACCTGACACACACACACAGGCAGCACCTGACACACATATATACATGTGGCATTTAACGCACACACGCACAGCACCTGACACACAATCATATACACTCAGAGCACCTAACACACACATACACTCGCAGCACCTCACACACACTCGTATACACACGCAGCACCTGCCACTCACACATATATACACATGCACCTGCCACTCCCACATACATGAACAGCACCTAACACACACATATATACATGCAGCACCTGACACACACATACACGCGCAGCACCTGACAGTCACACACATACAGATGCGACACCTGACACAAACACATACACGCTCAACACCTGACACCCACGTGGCAGCTGACGCATACAAATGCAGCACCTGAGATACACACATACACGTACAGCACCTGACACACACACACACACACACACACACACACACGTATGTACACGCGTGGCTCCAGGCACACACATACGTACGTACACACGCGGCACTTGACACACACACACACACACGTACACGCGCGGCACCTGACACACACACACACACACACGTATGCACACGCGTGGCTCCTGACATCCACACACACACACGTACGTACACGCGCGTCTCCTGACACACACACGTATGTACGTATATGCGCGGCACCTGACACCTACACGTATGTACGTATATCCTGACACCCACACGCATGTACACGCGCGGCTCCTGGCACACACACACACACACGTACGTACATGCGCGGCACCTGACACATACACGCGTGTACGTACACACATGCACAGCACCTGACAAACACACATGTAGGTACGCGCCACCTGACACACACACACACGTACACGCACGACACCTGACACACACGTACGTACACGCACGGCACCTGATACACACGTACGTGCACGCTTGGCACTGACATGTACGTACGCGCACGGCACCTGACACACACGTACATACTAGTGATGAGTGGGTTCGGTTTGTTGGAATCCGAACCCCCAGAACTTCACCCATTTTACACGGGTCCGAGGCAGGTTCGAACCTTTCCGCCTTGCTCGGCTAACCCGAGCGCGCCCGAACATCATCATCCCGCTGTCTGGATTCTCGCGAGATTCGGATGTCTGCATTCGTGGAAAGGGGTCCCATGTGTGTAAACATGGGACCCCTTTCAGTACGTCTGGTCCGGGTGTTCGGTTTGTTGTTTTGCCAAGTACGTGGATTTAATCTGGAACCTGGATCAGGTGAGTATAATTATCTTTTATTTTCAGGTACCCGTGGATTCTACTTGGAGAAGAGGACCGACTGCTTCGTGTCAACATAGGTAAGTATGTGTGTGTCGGCAGGTGTAAAATAAAGTTATACTTTCACGGTGTCTGTGTCCTGTTTTTATTTGGGTATTTTTTTCCCAGTAGAACTACAGGTACCAGCGGGCCCGTTTTTCTCCCGAATGCTGGTACTTGTGGTTCTCCAAGTACCAGCTTGCGGGGGAGGCTTGCTGGGACTTGTAGTACTACTGGAAAAAACAATATTCTTTCAATTTTCTCAAGGCTATCAGCCTCCCATCCGCAGCCCTTGGATGGGGGGGACAGCCTCGGGCTTCACCCCTGGCCCTTGGGTGGCTGGGGGGGGGGACCCCTTGATTGAAGGGGTCCCCACTCCCCCAGGGTACCCCGGCCAGGGGTGACTAGTTGGATATTTAATGCCACGGCCGCAGGGCACTGTATAAAAGTGACCCCCGGCTGTGGCATTATCTGTCCAGCTAGTGGAGCCCGATGCTGGTGTAAAAAATACGGGGGACCCCTACTCTTTTTGTCCCCCGTATTTTTTTGCACCAGGCGCAGAGCCCGGTGCTGGTTCTAAAAATACGGGGGATCCCCTGTCCGTTTTCCCCCCGGATTTTTAGAACCAGGACCGGCTCGAAGAGCCCGAGGCTGGTTATGCTTTGGAGGGGGGGCCCCACGCAATTTTTTTTTCCGGGTTTTTTACATTCCTTTTAAAAAATAATCTTTTAAAAAATATATAAATAATACTTGTGCCTCCAAAAAAGACAAACCAAGTACCTAATCCCTTCTAATATAGATATGCTATTACCAAAAAAAAAACCTTTTATTTATTAGATTCCGCCTGCAAAGTGTGGCGGATTGAAAATGATGAATTTACAGTTTAAAAGCACTGTTGTCGAATTTACAAACTTCAATTGAATATACTTTTGTCGAATTGCTGCATTTGTACCATTGCAGAAAAGTAGAATTTGTTAAATGTCGAATTTTAAAAAGTCGAATTTTGAAAGCCTGTAAGAATAGGCCCGCCCCCTTCTTCACATCAGCCGTCCCCTTCTACCCCTGTACCTTGCTCTCTCCCGTCTGTAGGACTAGGCCCCGCCCCCTTCTTACCCTCCTGTGACTGCTCTCTCCTGATAAGTGGATCAGGCCTGCCCCCTACACGCTGCTGGTGTCTTCATTGTTACTTGGTCTGGAGCTTCGTTGGGGAGAGAACTCACGTGAGCTCATTAAGAATGAGGAACTGGGATGTTTTAATTTTATTGTGAGTAGTGTAGTGTGGTGATGTAGTATGTTGTATGTATAGTGTAATTATGAAGTGCAGCATATGGGAGGGATATAGCATAGTGATGTAGTGTGGCATATGTGGGCTGGTAGCGCATAGGCGTGTGTACAGGGGGTGCCTGGTGCGCACAGGCACTCCCTAATGTCCAGCACCGCTGCACGCCACGCTTGCTGTAGCACAGTGATCGCTGAGTGTGTGATAGGTGGAGCCTAGCCTGCAGCCGGCCACCCCACTCCCCTCCCTGCCGTGTGTCCGGCCACCCTCCCCTCCTTGCCATGTGTCCGGCCTACCCCCCTCCTCCCTGCTGTGTGTCCGGTCACCCTCCCCTGCTGTGTATTCGCCCAGCCCCACTCCTCCCGCTATGTCCGGCCATCCCCTCCCCTCCCTGCTGTGTGTCCGGCCACCCTCCCCTCCCCTGCTGTGTGTCCGGCCACCCTCCCCTCCCCTGCTGTGTGTCCGGCCACCCTCCCCTCCCCTGCTGTGTGTCCGGCCACCCTCCCCTCCCCTGCTGTGTGTCCGGCCACCCTCCCCTGCTGTGTGTCCGGCCACCCTCCCCTCCCCTGCTGTGTGTCCGGCCACCCTCCCCTCCCTTGCTGTGTGTCCGGCCACCCTCCCCTCCCCTGCTGTGTGTCCGGCCACCCTCCCCTGCTGTGTGTTAGGCCACCCTCCCTCCTCCCCTGCTGTTTGTCCGGCCACCCTCCCCTGCTGTTTGTCCGGCCACCCTCCCCTGCTGTTTGTCCGGCCACCCTCCCCTACCCTGCTGTGTGTTCGGCCACCCCCCTCCCCTCTTCCCGCTGTGTCCGGCCACCCCCTACCCCTTCCCTCCCTGCCATGTGTCCGGTCACCCTCCCTTCCCTGCTGTGTGTCCAGCCACCCCCTCCCCCCTGCTATGTGTCCAGCCACCCTCCCCTCCCCTGCTTTGTGTCCGCGCCCCCCCTCCTTCTTGCTGTGTCCGGCCACCCCCTCCCCTCCCTGCTGTGTGTCCGGTCACCATCCCCTCCCTGCCGTGTGTCCAGCCGCCCCCCCCCTTCCCTCCCTGCTGTGTCCGCCCCCCCCCCCTCCCTGTTGTGTGTCCGGCCACCCCCCCCTCCCTGCTGTGTGTCCGGCTACCCCCCCCCAGACATGCAGTGCCTGACACACGCATATGCAGCATCTGACACACGCACACGCAGCACCTGACGCACACGCAGCACCTGACACACACACTCACACGCACCTGACACTCACACGCACCTGACACACACACGTGTGGCACCTGACACACACACACGTATGCACACGCGTGGCTCCTGACACACACACATACACATGTACGTACACGCGCGGCTCCTGACACACACACACACACACACACACATATGTACGTATACGCGCGGCTCCTGACACCCACACACATGTACATGCGCGGCTCCTGGCACACACACACACACGTACACGTACACACGTGGCACCTGACACATACACGCGTGTACGTACACACATACACACCTGACATACACACATGTAGGTACGCGCCACCTGACACACACACACACACGTACACGCACGACACCTGACACACACACGTACGTACACGCACGGCACCTGACACACACGTACGTGCACGCACGGCACCTGACACACACGTACATACTAGTGATGATGGGTTCGGTTTGTCAGAATCCGAACCCCCCAAACTTCACCCATTTTACACGGGTCCGAGGCAGGTTTGAACCTTCCCGCCTTGCTCGGCTAACACGAGCGCGCCGGAACGTTGTCATCCCGCTGTCGGATTCTCGCGAGATTCAGATGTCTGCATTCTTGGACATGGAACCCTTTTCAGTCCATCTGGTCCGGGTGTTCGGTTTGTTGTTTTGCCAAGTACGTGGATTTAAACTGGAACCTGGATCAGGTGAGTATAATTATCTTTTATTTTCAGGTACCCGTGGATTCTACTTGGAGAAGAGGACCGACTGCTTCGTGTCAACATAGGTAAGTATGTGTGTGTCGGCAGGTGTGAAATAAAGTTTTACTTTCACGGTGTCTGTCTCCTGTTTTTATTTGGGTATTTTTTCCCCAGTAGAACTACAGGTACCAGCGGGCCCGTTTTTCTCCCGCATGCTGGTACTTGTGGTTCTCCAAGTACCCGCTTGCGGGGAAGACTTGCTGGGACTTGTAGTACTACTGGAAAAAACAATATTCTTTCAATTTTCTCAAGGCTATCAGCCTCCCATCCGCAGCCCTTGGATGGGGGGGACAGCCTCTGGCTTCACCTCTGGCCCTTGGTGGCTGGGGACCCCTTGATTAAAGGGGTCCCCACTCCCCTAGGGTACCCCGGCCAGGGGTGACTAGTTGGATATTTAATGCCACGGCCGCAGGGCACTGTATAAAAGTGACCCCCGGCTGTGGCATTATCTGTCCAGCTAGTGGAGCCCGATGCTGGTGTAAAAAATTCGGAGGACCCCTACTCTTTTTGTCCCCCATATTTTTTGCACCAGGCGCAGAGCCCGGTGCTGGTTTTAAAAATACGGGGGATCCCCTGTCCGTTTTTCCCCCGGATTTTTAGAACCAGAACCGGCTCGAAGAGCCCGAGGCTGGTTATGCTTTAAGGAGGGACCCCACGCAATTTTTTTTTCGGGTTTTTCACATTTCACATTCCATTTAAAAAATAATAATAATCTTTTAAAAAATATATAAATAATACTTGTGCCTCCAAAAAAGACAAACCAAGTACCTAATCCCTTCTAATATAAATAGATATGCTATTACCAAAAAAGAAAACTGACACCACGCACTCACACGTACAAGCAATGCATTTCACGCCTACCTCCAGCCTCAGTCACAGGCTGCTGCCACCTACCCCCCTCCCTGCATCAGCTGCAAAGGCAGCAAAATATTTTGACCAAAGTCTAAAGGCCCATACACATTAAACGATGTCACTCTGTGAGCGACATCGTCTAATGTTTCCCCCTCCTGGGCCGGCCGGCGGCCGACTGTACACACTGAGCGATATGACCGCTCATATCGCTCAGTGACGTCACGACAGTCCACATCCTTCATGCATGACCTACCGACAGCGACGATTGTTGCCGACCCGCGGGGCCGCGCATCGTTCGTCGCTGGCAGCATACACACTTAACGATAAAACGAGCGACGTCGCTCAAGGAGGGGGAAAATGAGCGACGTTGCTCATTAAATCGTTAAGTGTGTATGGACCTTAAACAATTCGGTTTGGTTAATAAAATAATTTTGCACAGAACAGTGATGTTATACAAACATTTTCATTAAACGTTTAAAAAAATCAAATGTTTATTCTTACAGTGAAATTTTACATTTCTGAATAAAAAAAATTAATTTAAAAAAAGCGATGAAATTCCATAGACAAAAAACCTTACGGTTTCACATGTCCCATTAAGGCTTCTTAGACATGATCAAAATTTCAGAAACCTGTTGTAACTCTTCCACTCAAACTCCAAAAAGCAATGAAATTCCGATCATTAAGGCTGACGCCTTAATGGACGTGTTCCTTGCGCAATACAGATATGGTATGCCATCACAGCCTGTGGGTAAGTGCAGATTCAGCACTCTCACAGAGTGAGATTGCTGTCACTCACACAATGGTGGAGCTGCTAATTCACAGATTTGTGTGCTCATTGGAATACACACATGCAGTCTATGCAACTGAAGGTCTGAGTGGAAGACAAAGCTGCTCAGATGAGGTAAGAGTGTTGTTGATTGGAGGGAGGAGAGCGGTGTGGATGTGGGAACAGAAGTGTGTGGATAGAGGGAACACTAAGCAGCACTGATGGGGGGGACAAAGAAACACAGGGGGTAATTCAGACTGCAGCAGCAGCAATCGCTGTCTGAATTAGTTTGAGGTGCGCACGTGCAATGGCCGCACTGCGCGTGCGTACCCCAGGAGCCCAGTGAGATGGGGGCATGGTCTGCACAACGGAGGCGTTTCCGGACCACTGGGGGGTGGGCTGTAGCGGTTATTCCCCTGCCAAGAGCGCAGGATCCACAAAATTTACCTTCAGGATGTCAGCTACATGAATGGGGTAAGAGTGGTGTGGATAGGGGGTAGATTAAGCAGCAAGTATGGGAAGGGAGACAGAGCGGTGCAGATGGAGGAAATGGTGCAGATGGGTTGAAAACACTGGCATGGATGGGTAGAAAACTGGTGCAGATGGGAGAGAAGATAGTGTGCCATGTACTGAAGGAGGCAGAGTGACGTTGAAGAAGGAAACACTGAGCAGCACAGAGAGAAGGAAACGGTGGTACAGACAAGGCACAGGTGGGGAAAGACAGATGTTATAGATAAGTTAGTACAGACTAGCACAGATGGGAGAACACAGCTGTAGGGATTGGGGAAGACAGGGCAGCATGGGGGTGTATAGGGAAAGTAAGTGTAGATGCATAGACCGTAGATAGGGTATTATAGTTTTAGCAATTAACCAAGATGTTTGAGGGAGCTAAATGTGTATACTAAGTGAGATGGATGTATGGAGTTAGAAGGATGTTGTAACAAGGTGGGATTGTTGTGGTGACCGAATGGGATGGTTGTGGGCACTGTGTGGGATGGGAGCACCACAAAACCGCTCAGACCTTCAGTTGCATAGACTGCATGTGTGTATTCCAATGAGCACACAAATCTGTGAATTAGCAGCTCCACCATTGTGTGAGTGACAGCAATCTCACTCTGTGAGAGTGCTGAATCTGCACTTACCCACAGGCTGTGATGGCATACCATATCTGTATTGCGCAAGGAACACGTCCATTAAGGCGTCAGCCTTAATGATCGGAATTTCATTGCTTTTTGGAGTTTGAGTGGAAGAGTTACAACAGGTTTCTGAAATTTTGATCATGTCTAAGAAGCCTTAATGGGACATGTGAAACCGTAAGGTTTTTTGTCTATGGATATATATATATATACATACATACACTGCTCAAAAAGATAAAGGGAACACTTAAACAACACAATGTAACTCCAAGTCAATCACACCTCTGTGAAATCAAACTGTCCACTTTGGAAGCAACTCTGATTGACAAACAATTTCACATGCTGTTGTGCAAATGGAATAGACAACAGGTGGAAATTATAGGCAATTAGCAAGACACCCCCAATAAAGGAGATGTTCTGCAGGTGGTGACCACAGACCACTTCTCAGCTCCTATGCTTTCTGGCTGATGTTTTGGTCACTTGAAAGCTGGCGTTGTTTTCACTCTAGTGGTAGTATGAGACGGAGGTTACAACCCACACAAGTGGCTCAGGTAGTGCAGCTCATCAAGGATGGCACACCAATGCGAGCTGTGGCAAGGTTTGTTGTGTCTGTCAGTGTAGTGTCCAGAGCATGGAGGCGCTACCAGGAGACAGGCCAGTACATCAGGAGACGTGGAGGAGGCTGTGGGAGGGCAACAACCCAGCAGCAGGACCGCTACCTCCGCCTTTGTGCAAGGAGGAACAGGAGTAGCACTGCCAGAGCCCTGAAAAATGACCTCCAGCAAGCCACAAATGTGCATGTGTCTACTCAAATGATCAGAAACAGAATCCATGAGGGTGGTATGAGGGCCCGACGTCCACATGTGGGGGTTGTGCTTACAGCCCAACACCATGCAGGACGTTTGGCATTTGCCAGAGAACACCAAGATTGGCAAATTCGCCACTGGTGCCCTGTGCTCTTCACAGATGAAAGCAGGTTCTCACTGAGCACATGTGACAGAGTCTGGAGGCGCCAAGGAGAACGTTCTGCTGCCTGCAACATCCTCCAGCATGACCGGTTTGGCAGTGGGTCAGTAATGGTGTGGGGTGGCATTTCTTTGGGGGGGCGCACAGCCCTCCATGTGCTCGTCAGAGGTAGCCTGACTGCCGTTAGGTACCGAGATGAGATCCTCAGACCCCTTGTGAGACCATATGCTGGTGCGGTTGGCCCTGAGTTCCTCCTAATGCAAGACAATGCTAGACCTCATGTGGCTGGAGTGTGTCAGCAGTTCCTGCAAGACAAAGGCATTGATGCTATGGAAAGGCCCACCCGTTCCCCAGACCTGAATCCAATTGAGCGCATCCACCAATGCCACGTTGCACCACAGACTGTCCAGGAGTTGGCGGATGCTTTAGTCCAGGTCTGGGAGGAGATCCCTCAGGAGACCATCCGCCACCTCATCAGGAGCATGCCCAGGCATTGTAGGGAAGTCATACAGGCACGTGGAGGCCACACACACTACTGAGCCTCATTTTGACTTGTTTTAAGGACATTACATCAAAGTTGGATCAGCCTGTAGTGTGTTTTTCCACTTTAATTTTGAGTGTGACTCCAAATGCAGACCTCCATGGGTTAATAAATTTGATTTCCATTGATAATTTTTGTGTGATTTTGTTGTCAGCACATGTAACTATGTAAAGAACAAAGTATTTAATAAGAATATTTCATTCATTCAGATCTAGGATGTGGTGTTTAAGTGTTCCCTTTATTTTTTTGAGCAGTGTATATATTATATATATGTATATATATATAAATTTTTTTATTTTTTTAAAATAAAATTGTGTTTGTTTTAAATAGATGTTTAACTTTCTGAGCATTTTGTGGAAAAATATTAGCTGATTAAGGAATGTTTGGCACATCTGACAGTCTTATTCAGTTGTGGCCTCTTAGTTGTTTTTGAATCCACTGCTTACTCATTCCTTATGTAAACCGCTTACGTAGGCTTAGCAAAGTTGGCATAGGGCCAGGTATACTCAGAACCTCAATAATCAATTGATCTGTGATGGATGCTGTATCTCTGTACTCAGTACAATTCCAGTTGCAGCGACATTTGGGCGTCTCAGTACAAATCCAGTTGCAGCGATATTTGGCCGTCTCAGTACAAATCCAGTTGTAGCGATATT